>NW_024712597.1:0-49890 GCF_018991925.1 Homarus americanus
CCTCACTCCCAGTTACACCATGACACCCAGGTGCGCCTCTGGCCTCCCAAGTTACACCTCTGACACTTTCAGGTGCACCTCCGACACTCCGGCTGGCTCCGACACTCCCAGGTAAACCTCCGATACTCCTAGGTACCCTTTGACCTCCCCGGTACACCTCTGACACTCCTGGGTTCCTCTGACACTCCCTGGTACACCTCTGACACTCCTAGGTATTCCTCTGACCTCCCAGGTACACCGTTGACACTCAGGTACACCTCTGACCTCCCAGGTACACCTCTGCATTCCCAGGTGCACATCCCACACCTCCCAGGTACACCTCTGACACTCCTGGTACACCTCTGCACTCCCAGGTGCACCTCTGACCTCCCAGGTCACCTCTGACACTCCCAGGTGCACCTCCGACACTCCTGGGTACACTTCTCACACTCCCAGGTACACCTCCGACACTCCCAGGTACCTCTGACACTCCCAGGTACATCCCTTACACTCCAAGGTACATCTCTGACACTCCCAGGTACACCTCAGACCTCCCAAGTACTCCACTGACATACCCTGGTACCTCTGAGCCTCTGGTACATCTCTGACACTCCAGATATTCTACACTGCCAGGTACCTCCATACTCCCAGGTACACCTGAGACTCCCAGGTACTCCACTGACACTCCCTGGTACACCTCCTGAGCACTCCCAGGCACACCATCGATATTCCCAGTTAACCTCTGATATTCCCAGGTGCACCTCATTCCTCCCAGGTACACCTTTCAGACTCCTGGGTACTTCACTGACCTCCCTGGTATACCTCTGACTCCGGGCACACCTCTGACATCCCAGGTACACCTCACACTCCCTGGGTATTCCTCTGATCCCTGGTACACCTCTGACACTCCTAGGTACAATCAGACACTCCTGAGTACACCTCTGACACTCCCAGGTACATCTCTTCACTCCTGGTTCCCCCTGACACTCCCAGGTGCCTCAGACACTCCCAGGTACACCCAGGAAACTCCCAGGTACACCTCCGGCACTCCCTGGTACACCCTGACCTCCCAGGTACACCTCTGACCTCCCAGGTACACCTCTGACACTCCCCAGGTACACCTCAGACACTCAGGTACACCGCAGATACTCCCAGGTACACCCCAGACACTCCCAGGTACACCTCCAGCACTCCCAGGTACACATCTGACACTCTCTGGTACCCTCTGACCTCCCAGGTACACCTCTGACATTCCAGGTACACCTCTGACCTCCCAGTGCATCCGACACTCCCAGGTACACCTCTGACACTCCCAGGTGCACCTCTGACTCCCAGGTACACCTCCTGACACTCCCAGGTACTCCACTGACCTCCCTGGTACACCTGACTCCCAGGTACCTGTCACTCCGGGGTACTCCTCTGTCACTCCCTGATACATTCTCACCTCCCAGGTACACCTCTGACACTCCTTGGCTCCTCTGTCCTCCCTGATGCACCTCCTAACACTCCCCGGTACACCGCTGACCTCCCAGGCACCGCTGACACTGCCAGGTACACCTCAGGCACCGCAGGTACACCTCAGACACTCCCAGGTACACCTCAGACACTCCAGGTGCACCTCAGCTCCTCCCAAGTGCGCACCTCTGACACTCCCAGGCACACCACTGACACTCCCAGTTCACCTGTAACTTCCCAGGTACCATTTACTCCCAGTACACCTTTGAGACTCCCAGGTACTTCACTGACATTCCCTGGTATACCTCTGACATTCCCAGGTACACCTCTGACACTCCCAGGTACACATTCTGATACTCCCAGGTACACCTCTGACACTCCCAGGTCACCTCCGACACTCCCAGGTACAACTCCGACACTCCCAGGTAAACCTCCGATACTCCTAGGTACACCTCTGACACTCCCAGGTGCACCTCTCACACTCCTAGGTATTCCTCTGACACTCAGGTACACCTCCAGACACTCCCAGGTACACCTCAGAAACTCCCAGGTACACCTCGACACTCCCTGGTACACCCTGACCTCCCAGGTTCACCTCTGACACTCCCAGGTACACCTCTGACACTCCAGGTACACCTCAGACCTCCCGGTACACCTCAGACACTCCCAGGTACACCCAGACACTCCCAGGTACACCTCCAACACTCGCAGGTACACATCTGACACTCCTCTGGTACCTCTGACCTCCCAGGTACACCTCTGACATTCCCAGGTACACCTCTGACACTCCCAGGTACACGTCCGACCTCCCAGATACACCTCTGACACTCCCAGGTACACCTCTGACACTCCCAGGTACACCTCTGACACTCCCAGGTACTCCACTGACCTCCCTGGTACACCCCTGACTCCCAGGTGCCTCTGACACTCAGGGTGCTCCTCTGTCCTCCCTGATACACTTCTCACCTCCCAGGTGCACCTCTGAGCCTCCTAGTGCTCCTCTGTCACTCCTGATACACCTCTAACACTCTAGGTTACCGCTGGCCTCCCAGGTACACCGCCTGACTGCCCAGGTACACCTCAGACACTGCCAGGTACACCTCAGACACTCCCAGGTACACCTCAGACACTCCAAGGTGCACCTCAGACTCTCCCAAGTGCACCTCTGACACTCCCAGGCACACCACTGACACTCCCAAGTACACCTGTAACACTCCCAGGTACACCTCCGACACTCCCAGGTACACCTTTGAGACTCCCAGGTACTTCACTGACATTCCCTGGTATACCTCTGACATTCCCAGGTACACCTCTGCCTCCCAGGTACACATTCTGATACTCCCAGGTACACCTCTGACACTCCCAGGTCACGCCTCCGACACTCCCAGGTACACTCCGACACTCCTAGGTAAACCTCCGTGCTCTTAGGTACACCTCTGACCTCCCAGGTTGCCACCTCTCACACTCCTGGGTATTCCTCTGACACTCCCTGGTACACCTCTGACCTCCTAGGTACACGTCAGACACTCCCTAGTACACCTCTGACACTCCCAGGTACACCTCTTTCCTCCCTGGTTCTCCCCTGACACTCCCAGGTACACCTCAGACACTCAGGTACACCTCAGAAACTCCCAGGTACACCTCCGACCTCCCTGGTACACCTGACACTCCCAGGTACACCTCTGACACTCCCAGGTACACCTCTGAGCCTCCCAGGTACACCTCAGACACTCCCAGGTACACCGCAGATACTCCCAGGTACACCCAGACACTCCCAGGTACCTCCAACACTCCGAGGTACACCTCTGACACTCTCTGGTGCACCTCTGACCTCCCAGGTACACCTCATTCCCAGGTACACCTCTGACCTCCCAGGTACACCTCTGACACTCCCAGATACCTTCCTGACATTCCAGGTACACCTCTGACACTCCCAGGTACCTCTGACTCTCCCAGGTCTCCACTGACATTGCCTGGTACAGTGGTACACCTCCTGACACTCCCAGGTACACGTCCGACACTCCCAGATACCCTCTGGCCTCCCAGGTACACCTCTGACCTCCCAGGTACACCTCTGACACTCCCAGGTACTCCACTGACCTCCCTGGTACACCCCTGACTCCCAGGTACACCTCTGACCTCCAGTGCTCCTCTGTCACTCCTGATACACTTCTCACACTCCCAGGTACCTCTGAGCACTCCTAGGTGCTCCTCTGTCACTCCCTGATACACCTCTAACACTCCTAGGTACACCATGACCTCCCAGGTACCGCCCCAGACCTGCCAGGTGCACCTCAGACACTGCCAGGTACACCTCAGACCTCCCAAGTTGCACCTCAGACTCCTCAGTCTCTGACACTCCCAGGTACACCTCTGACCTCCCAGGTACACCTCTGACACTCCCAGGTACCTCTGACACTCCCAGGTACACTTCTGAGCCTCCCAGGCACACTCTGACACTCCCAGGTACACCTCTGACTCCTCCCAGGTACTCCACTGACATTCCTGGCAGTGGTACACCTCTGACCTCCCAGGTACACGTCCGGCACTCCCAGGTACACCTCCTGACACTCCCAGGTACACCTCCTGACACTCCCAGGTACACCTCTGACACTCCCAGGTGCCTCACTGACCTCCTGGTACACCCCTGACTCCCAGGTACACCTCTGTCCTCCCTGAGTACACTTCTCACACTCCCAGGTACCTCTGTCACTCCTAGGTGCCTCCTCTGTCCTCCCTGGTTCCTCTAACACTCCTAGGTACACCGCTGACCTCCCAGGTACACCGCTGACACTGCCAGGTACACCTCAGACACTGCCAGGTACACCTCAGACACTGCCAGGTACACCTCAGACCTCCAGGTGCACCTCAGCACCTCCCAGGTGCCTCCTGACACTCCCAGGCACCTCTGACCTCCCTTGTACACCTCTAACACTCCAGGTACACCTCCGACACTCTCAGGTACACCTCTGACCTCCCAGGTACACCAGACACTCCCAGGTACCTTTTCACACTCCCAGGTAAACCTCTGACACTCCCAGGTTCACCTTTGACCTCCCAGGTACACCTCCGACACTCCCAGGTACCCTCTGACACAGGTACACCTCTGACCTCCCAAGGTACACCTCTGAGCCTCCCAGGTGCACCTCTGACACTCCCAGGTGCACCTCTGACACTCCCAGGTGCACCTCTGACACTCCAGGTGCACCTCTGACACTCCCAGGTGCACCTCTGACCTCCCAGGTATTCCACTGACATTCCTTGGTACACCCTGACACTCCAGGTACCTCTGACACCCAGGTACACCCCAGACAATCCCAGGTACACTTCTCACACTCCTGGGTACACCTCTGACACTCAAGGTACATTCTCCACTCCCAGGTACACCTCCGCCACTCCCAGGTACACCTCTAACCTCCCAGGTACACCTCCTGACACTCCCAGGTACACCTCTGACACTCCCAAGTGCTCACTGACCTCCCTGGTGCACCCTGACACTCCCAGGTACACCTCTTACACTCCCAGGTACAGACCTCCCAGGTACACTTCTCACACTCCTGGTACACCTCTGACACTCCTAGGTACCTTCTCCACCTCCCAGGTACCTCCGCCTCCCAAGTACCTCTAACACTCCCAGGTACACCTCTGACACTCCCAGGTCACCTCTGACACTCCCAGGTACTCCACTGACACTCCCTGGTACACCCCTGACACTCCCAGGTACACCGTGACACTCCCAGGTACACCTGACACTGCCATTTACCTCCTGACACTCCCAGGTACACCTCTGACACTCCTAGGTATTCGCTGACACTCCTGGTACACCTCTGACACTCCAGGTACACCTCTGACACTGCCAGGTACACCTCTGACTATCCAGGTACACCTCTGACACTCCCTGGTACACCTTTGACACTCCCAGGTACACCTCTGACACTCCCAGATACTCTCGACCTCCCAGGTACATCTCTGACACTCCCAGGTACACCTCTGACACTCCAGGTACCTCTGACACAGGTACACCTCCGATACTCCAGGTACACCTCCTGACTCTCCCAGGTACCCTCTGACACTCCTAGGTACTCTCTGTCACTCGATGCACCTCCTGACCTCCCAGGTACACCGCTGACACTCCCAGGTGCACCGCTGACACTGCCCAGGTACACCTCTAGACACTGCCAGGTACACGTCCAGACACTGCCAGGTACACATCAGACACTCAGGTTCCACCTCAGACACTCCAAGGTGCACCTCTGACCTCCCAAGTGCACCTCTGACCTCCCAGGCACACCTCTGGCCTCCCAGGTACCTCAGACACTCCCAGGTACACCCGCTGACCTCCCAAGTCACCTCTGACACTCCCAGGTACACCTTTGACCTCCCAGGTACACCTCCGACACTCCCAGGTACAAATCTGACACTCCCAGGTACACCTCCAACACTCTCAGGTACACCTGACACTCCCAGGTACACCCAGACACTCCCAGGTGCACTTTCACTCCCAGTACACCTCGGCACTCCCAGGTCACCTTTGACACTCCCAGTTCACCACCGACCTCCCAGGTACACCTCTGACACACCCAGGTACACCTCTGACACTCCAAGGTACACCTTTGAAACTCCCAGGTACACCTCTGACACTCCCAGGTACACCTCTGACACTCCCAGGTACACCTCTGACACTCCCAGGTACATCTCTGACCTCCCAGGTACTCCACTGACATTCCCTGGTACACCCCTGACCTCCCAGGTACACCTCTGACACTCAGGTACACCAGACACTCCCAGGTGCAGCCTTCTCCCACTCCTAGGTACCTCTGACACTCCCAGGTACACCTCTGACACTCCCAGGTGCATCTCTGACACTCCCAGGTACTCACTGACATTCCCTGGTACACCCTGACCTCCCTGGTACACCCTGACACTCCCAGGTACACCGCTGACACTCCCAGGTACACCTCCCTGACGCACCCATGTACACCTCTGACACTCCAGGTACACCTCTGACACTCCTAGGTATTCACGGCCTCCCTGGTACACCTCTGACCTCCCAGGTACACCTCTGACTATCCAGGTACCTCTGACACTCCAGGTACACCTTTGACACTCCCAGGTACACCTCTGACAGTCAGATACACCTCTGACACTCCCAGGTACATCTCTGACACTCCCAGGTACACCTCTGACCTCCCAGGTACACCTCTGACCTCCCAGGTACACCTGCTATACTCCCAGGTACACCTCTGACCTCCCAGGTACACCTCTGACACTCCTAGGTACTCCTCTGTCACTCCCTGATACACCTCTAACCCCTGGTACACCGCTGACACTCCCAGGTACACCTCTGACACTCCAAGGTACTCCACTGACATTCCCTGGTACGCCTCTGACACTCCCAGGTACACGTCCAACACTCCCAGATACACCTCTGACACTCCCAGGTACATCTCTAACACTCCCAGGTACACCTCTGACACTCCCAGGTACACCTCAGACACTGCCAGGTACACCTCAGACACTCCCAGGTACACCTCAGACACTCCAATGTGCTCCTCTGACACTCCCAAGTGCACCTCTGACACTCCCAGGCACACCTCTGACACTCCCAGGTACACCTCAGACACTCCCAGGTACACCTCTGACACTCCCTAGGTACACCTCCTGACACTCCCAAGGTACACCTCTGACACTCCCAGGTACACCTCCGACACTCCCAGGTACAACTCCGGCACTCCCAGGTAAACCTCCGATACTCCCTAAGTACACCCTCCTGACCTCCCAGGTACACCTCTGAGCTCCTAGGTTCCTCTGACACTCCTGGTACACCTCTGACACTCCTAGGTATTCTCTGACATCTTCCAGGTCACCTCCTCACTCCTAGGTACACCTCTCACACTCCCAGGTGCACCTCACACTCCCAGGTACACCTCACACTCCCAGGTAAACCTCTGACACTCCCAGGTACACCTCAGACACTCCCAGCTACACCACAGACACTCCCAGGTACACCCTCACATACTCCCAGGCACACCCTCCTATGTGCACTCTCTGACACTCCATGTACACCTCCGACACTCCCAGGTACACCTCTGACACTCCCAGGTACTCACTGACTCCCTGGTACACCCTGACCTCCCAGGTACCTCTGACACTCCCAGGTACACCTTTGACACTCCAAGGTACACCTCAGACACTCCCAGGTACACCCCAGACACTCCCAGGTACACTTCTCACCTCCCAGTGCACTTTGACCCTCCAGGTACACCTCTGACCTCCCAGGTACTCACTGACATTCCCTGGTACACCCTGACACTCCCAGGTACACCTCCAGACACTGCCAGGTACACCTCAGACACTGCCAGGTACACCTCAGACACTCCCAGGTACACCTCCACCTCAGACACTCCAGGTGCTCCTCTGACACTCCCAAGTGCACCTCTGACCTCCCAGGCACACCTCCGACACTCCCAGGTTGCACCTCCAGACACTCCAAAGGTACACCTTGACACTCCAGGTACACCTCTGACCTCCCAAGCACACACCTCCTGAAACTCCCAGGTACACCGACACTCCCAGTGCAACTCCGACACTCCCAGGAGTAAACCTCCGATACTCCCTAAATTGCACCTCTGACACTCCATGTACACCTCTGGCCTCCTGGGTGTTCACTCTGACCTCCCTGGTACACCTCCTGACCCCTCCCTAAATTCACTCCTGACACTCCCAGGTACACCTCCTGACACTCCACAGCTTCCGACACTCCCAGGTGGGCTCCAGTGCTCTCCTAAGTGCACCTCTGACCCCTCCCAGTTGCCTCTGACCTCCCTGGGTGTTCACTCTGGCCTCCCTGGTACACCTCTGGCCTCCCAGGCACTGCCTCCAGACCCCACTCCTAGGTGCACACCTCCAGACACTCTCAGGTGCACCTCAGGTACTCCCAGGCACACCTCTGACACTCCCAGGTACACCGCTGAGCACTGCCAGGTACACCTCTGACACTCCATGCCTCCGACACTCCCAGGTACACCTCAGACCTCCCAGGTGCCCTCTGAACACTCCAGGCACCTCTGTACTCCAGGTACACCGCTGACTGCCAGGTACACCTCTGACACTCCATGTACACCTCCGACACTCCCAGGTACACCTCCCAGCACTCCCAGATTACACCCCTCCTGGCTTGCTCCCAGGTGCACCTCCTGAGCCTCCCAAGTGCACCCCTCCTGACACTCCCAGATACACCTCAGACACTCCAAAGGTGCACCTCGGCCTCCCAGTGCACCTCTGACACTCCCAGACAGGCCTCTAACACTCCCCGGTGCCTCCAGACGCTTCCAGGTGCACGGCTGACACTGCCAGGTGCACCTCAAACACTGCCAGGTGCACCTCAGACACTGCCAGGTACCTCCAGACACTCAGGTACACCTCAGACACTCCCAGGTACACCTCAGACATTCCCAGGTGCACCTCTGACACTCCCAGGTACTCCACTGACATTCCTGGTACACCCTGACACTCCCAGGTACCTCTGACCTCCCCAGGTACACCCAGACTCCCAGGTGCCTTCTCACACTCCTAGGTGCACCTCTGACACTCCTAGGTACACTTCTCACCCCTCCAGGTACACCTCCGCCACTCCCAAGTACACCTCCTAACACTCCCAGGTGCACCTCTGACACTCCCAGGCGCACCTCCTGACCTCCCAGATTGCTCCACTGAGCCTCCCTGGTGCACCCCTCCACACTCCCAGACCTGCCTTTGACCTCCCAGAATTGCACCATGACACTGCCATGTACACCTCTGACCCCGCTCCCAGATTGCACACCTCCTGACACTTCTAGGTATTCGCTGACACTCCCTGGTACACCTCTGACCTCCCAGGTGCACCTCTGACACTGCCAGGTGCACCTCTGACTATCCCAGGTACACCTCCTGGCCTCCCAGGTACACCTTTGTGACACTCCCAGGTACCTCTGACACTCCCAAATACACCTCTGACTCTCCCGTGCATCTCTGACACTCCCAGGTACACCTCCTGACACTCCCAGGTTTACCTCTGACACTCCCCAGGCCTCCGATGCTCCAGTGCACACTCTGAGCCCACTCTAGGTACACCTCTGACACTCCTAGGTACTCCTCTGTCACTCCCTCATACACCTCCTCCCAGGTACACCGCTTGACACTCCCAGGTACGCTGACACTGCCAGGTGCACCTCCAGACGCACCAGGCCCTCAGACGCACTACCAGGTACACATCAGACGCCAGGTACACCTCAGACACTCAAGGTGCACCTCCCAAGTGCACCTCCCCTGGCCTCCCAGGCACACCTCTGGCCTCCCAGGTGCACCTCACATGCTCCCAGGCACACCTCTGACCTCCCTAGGGTACACCTCCTGGCACTCCATGTTACACCTCCAGTACCAGGGTACACCTCTGACACTCAGGTACTCCCACTGACACTCCTGGTACACCTCACATACTCCCAGGCACACCTCGACACTCTCAGGTACACCTCTGACCTCCATGTACACCTCCGACACTCCCAGGAACACCTCTGACACTCCCAGGTGTTCACTGACACTCCATTAGTGCATCCCTGACACTCCCAGGTACACCTCCTGGCCTCCCAGGTACACAGCTGACGCTCCCAGGTACACCTCAGACACTTCCAGGCACGCTGACACTGCCAGGTGCACCTCAAACACTGCCAGGTACACATCCAGACACTGCCAGGTACACCTCAGACACTCCCTGGTGCACCTCAGACCTCAAGGTGCACCTCCTGACACTCCCAAGTGCCCCTCCTGACACTCCCAGACAAACCTCCTAACACTCCCAGGTACACCTCAGACACTTCAGTGCACAGGCACTCCCAGGTTACACCTCTGGCCTCCCAAATTACACCTCCTAACACTCCAGGTACACCCCTCCGACACTCCCAGGTACCTCTGACCTCCCAGGTACTCCACTGACACTCCCAGGTCCGCCTCCAACACTCCCAGGTACAACTCCGACACTCCCAGGTAAACCTCCTGATGCTCCTAGGTACACCGCTTGACACTGCCAGGTACACCTCCTGACACCCCATGTACACCTCCGGCACCAGGTACACCTCCTGACCTCCCAGACACTCACTGACACTCCCAGGTCACCCCTCCAGAGCACTCCCAGGTACAACTCCGACACTCCCAGGTGCCTCCGATGCTCCCTAGGTGCACCTCTGACACTCCCAGGTGCACCTCTGACACTCCCTAGGTGTTCCTCTGACCTCCCTGGTACACCTCCTGACACTCCCAGGTGCACCTCAGACACTCCCTGGTACGCCGTAGACACTCCCAGGTACCTGATTTCACTTCCTGGGTTCTCCTGACCTCCCAGGTACACCTCGGCCTCCACAGACACACCTCAGACACTTCCTAGGTACACCTCTGACACTCGCAGGTGCACCTCCCACCTCCCAGGTACTCCTGTGACACTCCTGTTCTCCTGACACCCAGGCACACACCTCAGACACTCCTAGGTGCACCTCAGACACTCCCAGGTACCTCAGACCTCCCAGACACACCTCTGACCTCCATGCCTCCGACACTCCCAGGGCACACCTCCCCAGGCCTCCCAGGTGCACCTCTGACGCACTCCCAGGTGCACCTCTGACACTCCCAGGTGCACCTCTGGCCTCAGGTGCACCTCTGACTCCCTCCCAGGTACACCTCTGACCTCCCTGGGCGCTCACTCTGTCACTCCTGATGCACCTCTAACACTCCAAGTTGCCACCGCTGACACTCCCAGGTACACCTCCTGAGCACTTCCAGATACTCCACAGGCATTCCCTGGTACACCTCTGGCCTCCCAAGTGCACGTCCAACACTCCCAGATACACCTCTGACACTCCCAGGTGCATCTCCTAACTCCGCAGGTACACCTCTGACACTCCCAGGTACACCTCAGACACTGCCAGGTACACCTCAGACACTGCCAGGTACACCTCAGAAACTCCCAGGAACACCTCCGACCTCCCTGGTACACCCGGACACTCAGGTACACCTCGACCTCCCAGGTACACCTCCTGACACTCCCAGGTACACCTCCAGACACTCCCCAGGTACACGCCAGATACTCCCAGGTACTGAACCTCCCCAGGTACACCCCTCCAACACTCCCAGGTGCACCTCCTGACACTCTCCGGTACACCTCTGACCTCCCAGGTACACCTCTGACATTACCAGGGCCTGCAGGCATCCCAGGTGCACCTCTGACGCCAGATACCTTCTGACGTTCCCAGGTTACACCTCTGACCTCCAGATTGCACCTCTGTCTCTCAGATTTACACCTCCTGACACTCCCAGGTGCACCTCCAGGCACTCCCAGACACACCTCTGAGCCTCCCACAGGTGCACACCTCTGACTCTCCCAGGTGCACCTCCTGACCTCCAGGTGCTCCACTGACCTCCTGGTGCACCCCTGACTCCCAGGTGCACCTCCAGAGCACTCTGGTACACCTCTGACACTCCCAGGTACACCTCTGACATTCCCAGGTGCACCTCACACTCCCAGGTGCACCTCTGACCCCTCCCAGTGCTCCACTGAGCATTCCCTGGTACCTCTGGCCCTCCCAGGTGCACGTCCGACACTCCCAGATGCACCCTGAACACTCCCAGGCCACACTTCTCACCTCCCAGGTACACCTCTGGCCCCTCCCTAGACACTCCTCCTGTCCCTCCCTGATCCACCTCCTCAGGTACACCGCTGACCTCCTGGGTACACCGCTGACACTGCACGATTTACACCTCAGACACTGCCAGGTACACCTCAGACACTCCCAGGTACACCTCAGACACTCCAAAGTGCACCTCCTGACACTCCCAAGTGCACCTCTGACACTCCCAGGCAAACCTCCTAACACTCCAGGTACACCTGGGCCTTCCAGGGCACACACAGCTGACACTGCCGTTGCCTCAAACACTGCCAAGGTACACCTCAGACACTGCCAGGTACACCTCCAGACACTCCCAGGTGCACCTCAGACCTCCCAGGTACCTTTGACACTCCCAAGGTACACCTCTGACACTCCCAGGTACACCCCAGACACTCCCAGGTACACTTCTCCACACTCTAGGTACCTCCTGACCTCCCTGAGTGCCTTCTCACTCCCAGGTACCTCCGCCACTCCCAAGACCTCCTAACACTCCCAGGTACACCTCTGGCCTCCCAGGTGCCCTCCTGACCTCCCAGATTGCTCCACTGACCTCCCTAGTGCACCCTGACACTCCCAGGTACACCATGACCTCCCAGATTACTTGCCACTGACGCTGCCATGTACAGCTCTGACCTCCCAGATACACCTCTGACACTCCCGGTGCCCACATCTCACACTCCAAGGTACACCCCTCAGAGCACTCCCAAATTGCATCTGACACTCCCAGGTACACCTCTGACACTCCCAGGTGCACCTCTGACACTCCCAGGTGCACCTCCGATACTCCGAGGTACACCTCTGACCTCCCAGACAAACCTCTGACCTCCTAGGTTACTCCTCTGTCACTCCTGATACACCTCCTAACACTCCCAGGTACACCGCCCCAGGCCTCCCAGGTACACCGCTGACACTGCCAGGTACACCTCCAGACACTGCCAGGTACACCTCAGACACTGCCAGGTACACATTAGACACTCCCAGGTACACCTCTGACACTCCCAGGTACAACTCCCGACACTCACGATGAGCCCCTCCGATACTCCGAGGTGCCTCCTGACCAGTCAGGTATCCTGTGACCTCCCAGGTGCACCTACGACCTCCCAGGTTGCACCTCCTGACACTCCCAGGTACATATTCAGGTATTCCCAGGTGCACCTCATATACTCCCAGGTACTCCTTTGAGACTCCCAGGTGCTCCACTGGCCTCACTGGTACCTCTGACACTCCCAGATGATCTCTGGCCTCCTGTTCCTCCTGAGACTCCCAGGTACACCTCCTGACACTCCCTGGTACACCTCCGATATTCCCAGGTACACCTCCCGATATTCCCAGGCACACCTCTGACCTCCCAGGTACACCTCAGAACCTCCCAGGTACACCGCTGACACACCAGATACACCTCTGACCTCCTAAGTACCTCTGACCTCCCAGGTGCGATCAACACTCCCCAGATACACCTCTGAGCACTCCCAGATACACCTCTGGCCTCCCAGGTGCATCTCTAAACACTCCCAGGTGCACCTCGAGCACTCCCAGGTACGCCTCAGACACTCCCAGGTGCACCTCAGACACTGCCAGGTGCACTCAGACACTCCAGGTACTCCACTGACATTCCCTGGTGCACCTCCTGACACTCCCAGGTGCATCTCTAGCACTCCCAGGTGCACCTCTGACACTACCAGGTGCCTCCAGACACTCCCAGGTGCACCTCCAGACACTGCCAGGTACACCTCAGAGCCTCCCAGGTACACACCTCAGGCACTCAAGGTGCTCACTCTGGCCTCCCAAGTGCACCTCTGAGCCTCCCAGGCACACCTATGAGCCTCCCAGGTGCACTCAGGCCTCCCAGGTACACCGCCTGACACTCCCAGGTACACCTCACACTCCCAAATTACCTCCTGACACTCAGGTACACCTCCGACACTCCCGAGCACAGCTCCGACCTCCCAGGTAAACCTCCGATGCTCTAAGTACACCTCTGACCTCCCAGGTACCTCTGACACTCCTAGGTATTCTCTGACCTCCTGGTACACCTCTGACCTCCTGGGAGTCTCTGACCTCCCAAGGTACACCCCTCAGTCCTCCTGGAACACCTCTCACCTCCCAGGTACACCTCTCACCTCCCAGGTTCTCCTGTGGCCTCCTGATACTTTTCTGACACTTCCAGGTACCTCAGACACTCCCAGGTACACAAAAAGACACTCCCAGGTACACCACCACATACTCCCAGGCACACCCCTGACACTCTAGGTACACCTCTGACACTCCCAGGTGCACCTCTGACCCTCAGGTACACCTCTGACACTCCCAGATTACACCTTTGACACTCCAGGTGCTCCACTTGACATTCCCTGGTGCACCTCCTAACACTTTCCCAGTGCCTGCCCAGGCATGGCCAGGTACACCTCCGACACTCCCAGGTACACCTCCGACACTGCCAGGGTGCACTTCTTACACTCCCTGGTACACCCTGACACTCCCAAACCTCCTGACCTTAGGTACACCTCTGACACTCCCAGGTGCACCTCAGACACTCCCAGGTACACCGCAGATACTCCCAGGTGCACCCCAGATATCCCCAGATTACACCTCCACGACACTCCCAGGTACACCTCTGACACTCTCATGGAGTACACCTCTGACACTCATGGGTACACCCTCTGACATTCCCAGGTACACCTGACACTCCCAGACACCTCTGAGCCTCCCAGGTGCACGTCCGACACTCCCAGATACACCTCTGACCTCCCAGGTACACCTCTGACCTCCCAGGTACATCTCTGACACTCCCAGGTGCACCTCCTGGCACTCCCAGGTGCTCCCACTGACACTCCCTGGTACACCCCTGACCTCCCAGGTGCACACCTCTGTCACTCTGGGTACACCACAGACGCTCCCAGGTGCACTTCTCACCTCCCAGGTGCCTCTGACACTCCTAGGTACTCCTCTGTCACTCCTCATACACCTCCTAACCTCCCAGCTCCCAGGTACACCGCTGACCTCCCAGGTACACCGCTGACACTGCCAGGTACACCTCAGACACTGCCAGGTACACCTCAGACACTGCCAGGTACACATCAGACACTCCCAGGTACACCTCAGACACTCAAGGTGAACCTCTGACACTCCCAAGTGCACCTCTGACACTCCCAGGCACACCTCTGACACTCCCAGGTACACCTCAGACACTAGGTACACCGCTGACACTCCCAAGTACACCTCTGACACTCCCAGGTACACCTCTGACACTCCCAGGTACACCTCAGACACTCCCAGGTACACCTCCGATACTCCCAGGTACACTTCTCACGCTCCCAGGTACCTCTGACACTCCCAGGTATGCTCCGACCTCCCAGGTAAACCTCCGATAATCCGGTACACCTCTGACAATCCCAGGTACTCCTGTGACACTCCCAGGTACACCTACGACACTCCCAGGTACACCTCTGACACTCCCAGGTACACCTTCAATATTCCCAGGTACACCTCCGTGTTCCCAGGTACACCTCTGATACTCCCAGGTGCACCTCTGACACTCCCTGGACACCTCCATATTCCCGGTACCTCCGGATCCCAGGCACACCTCTGACACTCCCAGGTACACCTCAGACCTCCCATGTACACTGACCTCCCAGGTACCTCTGACACTCCCAGGTACACCCCTGACACTCCCAGGTACACCTCCGACACTCCCAGTGCAACTCCGACACTCCAGGTAAACCTCCGATGCTCATTACCTCTGACCTCCCAGGTACACCTCTGACCACTCTAGGTATTCCTCTGAACCTCCTGGTACACCTCTGACACTCCTAGGTCTCCTGACACTCCCAGGTACACCTCAGTCACTCCCAGGTACACCTCTCACTCCCAGGTACACCTCCTCACACTCCCAGGTCTCCTGTGACACTCCCTAGGTACTTCTCTGACACTTCCAGGTACACCTTAGACACTCCCAGGTACACCTCAGACACTCCCAGGTACACCTCTACATACTCCCAGGCACATCTGACCTCCTAGGTACACCTCTGACACTCCATGTACCTCCGACACTCCCAGGTACACCTCTGACACTCCCAGGTGCTCCACTGACACTCCCTGGTACATCCCTGACACTCCCAGGGACACCTCTGACCTCCCAGGTTACCTTGACACTCCCAGGTACACCTCAGACCTCCCAGGTACACCCAGACACTCCCAGTGCACTTCTCCCTCCCAGGCTTCTTGTTGCAGGTACACCTCTGACACTCCCAGGTACTCCACTGACATTCCTGGTACACCTGACCTCCCAGGTACACCTCTGACACTCCCAGGTACACCTCTGACACTCCTAGGTACTCCTCTGTCACTCCCTGATGCACCTCTAACAATCCCAGGTACACCATGACCTCCCAGGTGCCTCTGACCTCCCAGGTACTCACTGACATTCCCTGGTATGCCTCTGACTCCCAGGTACACGTCCAACACTCCCAGATACACCTCTGATACTCCCAGGTACATCTCTAACACTCCCAGGTACCTCCTGACGCTCCCAGGTACCTCAGACACTCCCAGGTACACCTCAGACACTGCCAGGTACACCTCCAGATACTCCCAGGTGCACCTCATCAGACACTCCAGGTGCTCTCTGA
The DNA here is from genome assembly GCF_018991925.1 of Homarus americanus. Lineage (NCBI taxonomy): Eukaryota > Metazoa > Arthropoda > Malacostraca > Decapoda > Nephropidae > Homarus > Homarus americanus. The sequence goes on from NW_024712597.1 coordinate 16,757, forward strand.
CACTCCCAGTGCACTCTGACACTCCCAGGCACACACCTCCGACACTCCCAGGTGCACCTCAGACACTCCAAGGTACACCTGACACTCCCAGGTACACCTCCTGACACTCCCCAAGCCTCTGAAACTCCCGGTTGCAGGCACTCCCAGTGCAACTCCGACACTCCCAGGTAAACCTCCGATGCTCCCTAAGTACACCTCTGACACTCCATGTACACCTCTGACCTCCTAGGTATTCCTCTGACCTCCTGGTACACCTCTGGCCCACTCCTAGGTATTCCTCTGACACTCCCAGGTACACCTCCGACGCACCAAAATTTTGTCCGACACTCCCAGGTGACCTCCATTCTCCTAAGTGCACCTCTGACACTCCCAGGTGCACCTCTGACCTCCTAGGTGTTCACTCTGGCCTCCTGGTGCACCCTCCTGACCTCCCAGGCACACCTCAGACACTCCTGGGTGCACCTCAGACCTCTCCAGACACACCTCCAGACACTCCCAGAGCACACCTCCTGACCTCCCAGGTACACCGCTGACCTGCCAGGTACACCTCTGACACTCCATGTACACCTCCAAACCTCCCCAGGTGCACCTCCAGACACTCCCAGGTGCACCTCAGACACTCCCAGGCACACCTCTGACACTCCGAGGTACCGCTGAGCACTGCCAGGTACACCTCTGACACTCCATGTACACCTCCGACACTCCCAGGTACACCCCTCTGAGCCTCCCAGGTACACCTCCTGACACTCCCAGGTACACCTCTGACACTCCCCAAGAGTGCACCTCCTGGCACTCCCAGATACACCTCCAGACCTCCAAGGTGCACCTCCTGACACTCCCAAGTGCACCTCTGACACTCCCAGGCAAACCTCTAACCTCCCAGTTGCACCTCAGACACTTCGGGTGCACCGCTGACGCACCGCCAGGTGCACCTCCGACACTGCCAGATTTACACCTCGAAAGACACTGCCAGATTACCTCAGACGCCTCCCAGGTACCTCAGACACTCCCAGGTTACACCTCAGACATTCCCAGATTACCTCTGACACTCCCCAGGTACTCCCACTGATTCCTGGTACACCTGGCCTCCCAGGTACACCTCTGACACTCCAGGTACACCCCAGACACTCCCAGGTGCACTTCTCACCTCCTAGGTACACCTCGGCCTCCTAGGTGCACTTCTCCACCTCCCAGTTGCACCTCCCGCCTCCCAAGTGCCACCTCCTAACACTCTCAGGTACCTCCTGAGCCTCCCAGGTGCACCTCTGACACTCCCAGACACTCCCACTGACCCCTCCCTGGTGTTGCACCCTCCACACTTGGGTACACGGCTGACACTCCCAGACACACCTGACTGCCATGTACACCCCTCTGACACTCCCAGATTTGACCTCTGACACTTCTGGGTGTTCGCTGACCTCCTGGGCTACCTCCTGACACTCCCAAGGTACACCTCTGACACTGCCAGGTACACCTCTGACTATCCCAGTGCCTCTGACACTCCCAGGTACACAGCCCCGACACTCCCAGGTACCTCTGACACTCCCAGATGCACCTCTGACTCGCCCGGTACATCTCCTGCCTCCCAGGTACACCTCTGACTCCCAGGTACACCTCCTGACCTCCCAGACACCTCCACGATGCTCCAGTACACCTCTGGCCTCCCTAGGTGCACCTCTGACACTCCTCAGGTGCTCTCTGTCCTCCTCATACCTCCTAACCTCCCAGGTACACCGCTGACCTCCCAGGTGCACCGCTGACACTGCCAGGTACACCTCAGACACTGCCAGGTACACCTCGAACACTACCAGGTACACATCAGACACTCCCAGGTACACCTCAGCAGACACTCCAAGGTGCACCTCCTAGCCTCCAAGTGCACCTCCTGACCTCCCAGGCACACCTCCTAGCCCACGCAGATTTACACCTCCACATGCTCCCAGGCACACCTCTGACACTCCCTAGGTACACCTCCCTGACCTCCATGTACACCTCGACACTTCAGGTACACCTCTGACCCCTCCCAGGTGCTCCACTGAGCCTCCCTGAGTGCACCTCCACATACTCCCAGGCACACCTCTGACACTCCCTAGGTACACCTCTGACACTCCTGTACCTCCGACACTCCCAGGTGCACCTCTGACCTCCCAGGTATTCACTGGCCTCCGTGGTACATCCCTGACCTCCCAGGTACACCTCTGGCCTCCCAGGTACACCTTTGACACTCCCAGGTACACCTCCAGCAGGCACCAGGCACCGCTGACACTGCCAGGTGCACCTCAAGCACTGCCAGGTGCACATCAGACACTGCCAGGTACCTCAGACACTCCCTGGTACACCTCAGACACTCCCAAGGTGCCTCCTGACCTCCCAAGTGCCCCTCCTGACACTCAGACAGGCCTCTAACCTCCCAGATTTTTACCTCAGACACTTCAAGATTACACCATGACCTCCCAGGTACACCTCCTGAGCCTCCCAAGTGCACCTCTAACACTCCCAAGGTACACCTCGGCACTCCCAAGGTACACCTCTGACACTCCCAGATTACTCCACTGACACTCCCAGGTCACTCCAACACTCCCAGGTTAACTCCGACCTCCCAGATGATCCTCTGATACTCCCTAGGTACACAGCTGACACTGCCAATTCCCTCTGACACCCCATGTACACCTCCGACACTCCCAGGTGCACCTCCTGACACTCCCAGGTGCCTCCACTGGCCTCCCAGGTCCGCCTCCGACACTCCCAGGTACAGCTCCCGGCACTCCCAGGTACACCTCCGTGCTCCTAAGGTACACCTCTGACCTCCCAGGTGCACCTCTGACACTCCTGGGTATTCCTCTGACCTCCCTGGGTGCACCTCTGGCCTCCCAGGTACCTCAGACCTCCTGGTGCGCGTGAACCTCCAGGTGCCTGGGTTCCACTTCATAGTTCTCCCTGACACTCCCAGGTACACCTCTGAGCTTGCTCCTGGTGCACCCCTCAGGCTTCTAGGTACACCTCTGACACTTTCGCCAGATACACCTCTCACACTCCCAAGTGCTCCTGTGACCCCACTCCCTGGGTAGCTATATTTACCCCAGGCACACCTCAGACACTCCTAGGTGCACCTCCAGACACTCCCAGGTACACCTCAGACACTCCCAGGCACACACCTCTGGCACTCCCAGGTACACCGCTGTCACTGCCAGGTACACCTCTGACACTCCATGTACACCTCCGACACTCCCAGGTACACCTCCTGACACTCCCCAGGTGCACCTCTGACATCCCCGCCTCCTGACCCCTCCCAGGGTGCACCTCTGACCTCCCAGGTGCACCTCTGACTCCTCCCAGGTACACCTCCTGACCTCCCTGGGTGCTCCTCTGTCACTCCTGATGCACCTCTAAACACTCCCAGATTTGCACCGCTGACGCTCCCAGGTGCACCTCCTGACACTTCCAGATGCTCCACTGACATTCCCTGGTACACCTCTGACACTCCAAGTACACGTCCCAACACTCCCAGATACACCTCTGACCTCCCAGATTGCATCTCTAACACTCGCAGGTACACACCTCCTGGCCTCCCAGGTACACCTCAGACACTGCCAGGTACACCTCAGACACTGCCAGGTACACCTCAGAACTCCCAGGTGCACCTCCGACACTCCTGGTACACCCCGGACACTCCCAGGTACACCTCGGCCTCCCAGGTACACCTCTGGCCTCCCAGGTACACCTCAGACACTCCCAGGTACACCGCAGATGCTCCCAGGTACACCCCAGACACTCCCAGGTACACCTCCCAACACTCCCAGGTACACCTCTGACCTCTCTGGTACACCTCTGACACTCAGGTGCACCTCCTGACATTACCAGGTACACCTCTGACACTCCCAGGTGCACCTCTGACACACCCAGATACCTTCTGACGTTCCCAGATTACACCTCTGACACTCCCAGGTGCACCCCTCCTGACTCCTCAGGTACACCTCTGAGCCTCCCAGGTGCACCTCTGACCTCCCAGGTGCACCTCTGACCTCCCAGGTACACACCTGACTCTCCCAGGTACACCTCTGACACTCCCAGGTACTCCACTGGCCTCCTAAGTGCACCCCTGACTCCCAGTACCTCCGACACTCCTGAACACCTCCCCAGGCACTCCCAGTGCACACCTCTGAGCATTCCCAGGTACACCTCTCACACTCCCAGGTACACCTCCTGACACTCCCAGGTACTCCACTGAGCCCATTCCCTGGTACACCTCCCCAGGCCTCCCAGGTGCGTCCGGCCTCCCAGATACAGACATCCCCAGGTACACTTCTCTCCTCCCAGGTACACCTCCTGGCCTCCTAGGTACTCCTCTGTCACTCCCTGATCCACCTCTAACACTCCCCAGGTTTTACCGCTGACACTCCTGGGTACACCGCTGACACTGCCAGGTACACCTCAGACACTGCCAGGTACACCTCAGACACTCCCAGGTACACCTCAGACCTCCAAAGGTGCACCTCTGAGGCACTCCCAAGTGCACCTCACAGGCCTCCCAGGCAAATCTCTAACACTCCCAGGTACACCTCAGACACTTCCAGGTACACCGCCCCGGCCTGCAGTTACACACCTCAAAACACCCAGGTACACCTCCAGACACTGCCAGGTACACCCCTCCAGACACTCCCAGGTACACCTCCAGACACTCCCAGGTACACCTTTGACCTCCCAGGTGCACCTCTGAGCCTCCCAGGTACACCCCAGACACTCCCAGGGTGCACTTCTCCGCTCCTGGGTGCACCTCTGAGCCTCCTAGGTGCAGCTATCACCTCCCCGGGTACACCTCCGCCACTCCCAAGTACACCTCTAACACTCCCAGGTACACCTCTGAGCACTCCCAGGTGCCCCTCTGACACTCCCAGGTGCTCCACTGAGCCTCCTGGGTACACCCCTGACACTCCCAGGTACACACGCTGACACTCCCAGATTACACCGTGACACTGCATGTACAGCTCTGACACTCCAGATACACCTCTGACACTCCCGGGTACATCTCACACCTCCCAAGACACACCTCCCGGCCTCCCAGAGTACATCTCTGACCTCCCAGGTACCTCTGACACTCCCAGGTACACCTCTGACACTCCAGGTGCACTCCGATGCTCCAGTGCACCTCTGACACTCCCAGGTAGGCCTCTGACACTCCTAGGTGCTCCTCTGTCCACTCCTGATGCACCTCTAACACTCCCAGTGCACCGCTGACACTCCCGGGTACGCTGACACTGCCGGGTACACCTCCAGACACTGCCAGGTACACCTCAGACGCACCGCCAGTGCACATCAGACTCCCAGGTGCACCTCCTGACCTCCCAAGGTGCAACTCCGACACTCCCAGATTAGGCCTCCGATGCTCCGAGGGGTGCACCTCTGACAATCCCAGGTACTCCTGTGACACTCCCAAGGTACACCTACGACTTACTCAGGTGCACCTCCTGGCACTCCCAGGTACCTTCGATATTCCCAGGTGCACCTCATATTGGTACACCTCTGACACTCCCAGGTAATCCTCTGACACTCCTAGTTCACCTCTCAGACTCCCAGGTACACCTCTGACCTCCTGGTACACCTCCGATATTCCCAGGTACACCTCCGATATTCCCAGGCACACCTCCTGACCTCCCGAATTTCCCCTGAACACTCCCAGGTACACTGACACTCCCAGGTACACCTCTGACACTCCCAAGTTACACCTCTGACACTCCCAGTGCGTCCAACACTCCCAGGTACACCTCTGACCTCCCAGGTACACCTCCTGACACTCCCAGGTACACCTCTGACACTCCCAGGTACCCTCTGAACTCCAGGTCACCTCAGACACTCCCAGGTACACCTCAGACGCTACCAGGTACACCTCCAGACACTCCCAGGTGCACTTCAGACACTCCAAGTCCTCTGACCTCCCAAGTGCACCTCTGACACTCCCAGGCACACCCTATGACGCCTCCCAGGTACACCTCAGACACTCCCAGGTACCGCTGACACTCCCAGGTACACCTCTGACACTCCCAAGTACACCTCTGACACTCCCAGGTACACCTCCGACACTCCCAGGTGCACACTCCGACACTCCCAGGTAAACCTCCGACCTCCCAAGTACACCTCTGACACTCCCAGGTACACCTCTGACACTCCTGAGCAACCTCCTGACACTCCCAGGTACACCTCCTGACACTCCCAGTATTCCTCTGACACTCCCAGGCCTCAGTCACTCCCAGGTACACCTCTCACACTCCCAGGTACACCTCTCACCTCCCAGGTACTCCTGTGACACTCCCTGGTACTTTCTGACACTTCAGGTACACCTCAGACACTCCCAGGTACACCAAAGACACTCCCAGGTACACCTCACAGCCTCCCAGGCACTGACACTCCTAGGTACACCTCTGACACTCCCAGGTACACCTCTGACCTCCCAGGTACACCTCCTGACACTCCCAGGTACACCTTTGACACTCCCAGGTACTCCACTGACATTCCCTGGTACCTCCCTGACACTCCCAGGTACACTGCTGACATGGCCAGGTACACCTCCGACACTCCCAGGTACACCTCCGACACTGCCAGGTACCTTCTTACACTCCCTGGTACACCCCTAACTCCCAAGTTCACCTCTGACACTCCCAGACACCTCCTGACCCTCCCAGGTACACCTCAGACACTCCAGGTACACCTCAGATACTCCCAGGTACACCCAGATACTCCCAGGTACACCTCCGACACTCCCAGGTACACCTCTGACACTCTGGTACACCTCTGACACTCCTAGGTACACCTCTGACATTCCAGGTACACCTCTGACACTCCCAGGTACACCTCCTGACACTCCCAGGTGATCCGACCTCCCAGATACACCTCTGAGCCTCCCAGGTACACCTCTGACACTCCCAGGTACATCTCTGACCTCCCAGGTACACCTCTGACACTCCCAGGTACTCACTGACACTCCCTGGTACACCCCTGGCCTCCCAGGTACACCTCTGTCACTCCCAGGTACACCACAGACACTCCCAGGTACACTTCTCACACTCCCAGGTACACCTCTGACCTCCTAGGTGCTCTCTGTCCTCCCTCATACACCTCTAACACTCCCAGGTACACCGCTGACCTCCCAGGTACACCGCTGACACTGCCAGGTACACCTCAGACACTGCCAGGTACACCTCAGACACTGCCAGGTACACATCAGACACTCCCAGGTACACCTCAGACTCCAGGTGCACCTCTGACACTCCCAAGTGCACCTCTGACACTCCCAGGCACACCTCTGACACTCCCAGGTACACCTCAGACACTCCCAGGTACACCGCTGACACTCCCAAGTACACCTCTGACACTCCCAAGTACACCTTTGACACTCCCAGGTACACCTCAGACAATCCCAGGTACACCTCCGATACTCCCAGGTACACTTCTCACGCTCCCAGGTACACCTCTGACACTCCCAGGTATAACTCCGACACTCCCAGGTAAACCTCCGATAATCCGAGGTACACCTCTGACAATCCCAGGTACTCCTGTGACACTCCCAGGTACACCTACGACACTCCCAGGTACACCTCTGACACTCCCAGGTACACCTTCGATATTCCCAGGTACACCTCCGATATTCCCAGGTACACCTCTGATACTCCCAGGTACACCTCTGACACTCCCTGGTACACCTCCGATATTCCCAGGTACACCTCCGAAATTCCCAGGCACACCTCTGACACTCCCAGGTACACCTCAGACACTCCCATGTACACCGCTGACACTCCCAGGTACACCTTTGACACTCCCAAGTACACACCTGACACTCCCAGGTACACCTCCGACACTCCCAGGTACAACTCCGACACTCCCAGGTAAACCTCCGATACTCCTAAGTACACCTCTGACACTCCCAGGTACACCTCTGACACTCCTAGGTATTCCTCTGACACTCCCTGGTACACCTCTGACACTCCTAGGTATTTCTCTGACACTCCCAGGTACACCTCAGTCACTCATAGGTACACCTCTCACACTCCCAGGTACACCTCTCACACTCCCAGGTCTCCTGTGACACTCCCTGGTACTTCTCTGACTTCCAGGTACTCTAGACACTCCCAGGTACACCACAGACACTCCCAGGTACACCTCACATGCTCCCAGGCACACCTCTGACCCTCCTAGGTACACCTCTGACCTCCATGTACACCTCCGACACTCCCAGGTACACCTCTGACCTCCGGGTACCCACTGACCCTCCCTGGTGCATCCCTGACCCTCCCAGGTACACCTCTGACACTCCCAGGTACACCTCTGACACTCCCAGGTACACCTCCAGACACTTCAGGTCCACCTCCGACACTCCCAGGTACAACTCCGACCTCCCAGGTAAACCTCCGATACTCCCAGGTACACCTCCGACACTGCCAGGTACACCTCTGACGCCCCATGTACACCTCGACACTCCCAGGTACACCTCTGACCTCCCAGGTCACTCCAATGGCCTCCCAGGTCCGCCTCCGACACTCCAGGTACAACTCCGACACTCCCAGGTCACCCTCCTGACACTCCCAGGTACATCTGACCTCCCAGGTACACCTCTGACACTCCCAGGTACTCCTCTGACCTCCCTGGTACACCTCTGACACTCCCAGGTACACCTCTGACCTCCCAGGTACACCCAGACACTCCCAGTGCACTTCTCACACTCCCAGGTACACCTCTGACACTCTAGGTACTCCTCTGTCACTCCTCATACACCTCCTAACACTCCCAGGTACACCTCTGACACTCCCAGGTGCACCTCTGACCTGCCAGGTACACCTCAGACACTGCCAGGTACACCTCAGACACTGCCAGGTACACCTCAGACACTCCCAGGTACACCTCCAGACCTCCAAGGTGCACCTCTGACACTCCCAGGTGCACCTCTGAGCCTCCCAGGCACACCTCTGACACTCCCAGGTACACCTCAGACCTCCCAGGTACACGCTGACACTCCCAGGTACACCTCTGACACTCCCAGGTACACCTCTGACCTCCCAGGTACACCTCAGACACTCCCAGGTACACCTCCGACACTCCCAGGTACACCTTCTCCACGCTCCAGGTACACCTCCTGACACTCCCAGGTAGCTCCGACACTCCCAGGTAAACCTCCGATACTCCGTGCACACCTCTGACAATCAGGTGCTCCTGTGACACTCCCAGGTACACCTCCGACACTCCCAGGTACACCTCTGACACTCCCAGGTACACCTTCGATATTCCCAGGTACACCTCCGATATTCCCAGGTACACCTCTGACACTCCCAGGTACACCTCTGACTCTCCTGGTACACCTCCGATATTCCCAGGTACACCTCCGAGATCCCAGGCACACCTCTGACCTCCCAGGTACACCTCAGACACTCCCAGGTACACCCTGACACTCCCAGGTACACCTCTGACTCCCAGGTACACCCCTGACCTCCCAGGTACACCTCCGACACTCCCAGGTACAACTCCGACACTCCAGGTAAACCTCCGATACTCCTAAGTACACCTCCTGACCTCCCAGGTACACCTCTGACACTCCTAGGTATTCCTCCTGACACTCCCTGGTACACCTCTGACCCTCCCTGGGTGTTCTCTGACACTCCCAGGTACACTCAGTCACTCCTAGGTGCCTCTCACACTCCCAGGTACACCTCTCACACTCCCAGGTACTCCTGTGACACTCCTGGTACTTCTCTGAGCCTCCCAGGTACACCTCAGACACTCCCAGGTACACCACAGACACTCCCAGGTACACCTCACATACTCCCAGGCACACCTCTGACACTCCTAGGTACACCTCTGACACTCCGTATGCACCTCCGACACTCCCAGGTACACCTCTGACACTCCCAGGTACTCCACTGACCTCCCTGGTACATCCTGACACTCCCAGGTACCTCTGTCCCAGGTACACCTCTGACACTCCCAGGTACACCTCAGACACTTCCAGGTACGCCTCCGACACTCCCAGGTACAACTCCGACACTCCCAGGTAAACCTCCGATACTCCCAGGTACACCCGCTGACACTGCCAGGTACACCTCCGACGCCCCATGTACACCTCCGACACTCCCAGGTACCTCTGGCCTCCCAGGTACTCATGACACTCCCAGGTCACCTCCGACACTCCCAGGTACAACTCCGACACTCCCAGGTAAACCTCCGATACTCCTAGGTACACCTCTGACCTCCCAGGTACCTCTGACCTCCTAGGTATTCCTCTGACCTCCCTGGTACACCTCTGACACTCCCAGGTACACCTCAGACACTCCCTGGTGCCTCCAGACACTCCCAGGTACACCTCTTTCACTCCCTGGTTCTCCCCTGACACTCCCAGGTACACCTCAGACACTCCCAGGTACCTCAGACACTCCCAGGTACACCTCTGACCTCCTGGTACTGTAGACACTTCTAGGTACACCTCTGACACTCAAGTGCACCTCACTCCCAGGTACTCATGTGACCTCCCTGGTACCTCTGCTGGCACTCCCAGGTACACCTCAGACACTCCCAGGTACACCTCAGACCTCCCAGGTACCTCAGACACTCCCAGGCACACCTCCTGACACTCCCAGGTACACCGCTGACACTGCCAGGTTCACCTCTGACCTCCATGTACACCTCCGACACTCCCAGGTACACCTCTGACACTCCCAGGTACACCTCTGACACTCCCAGTTACACCTCTGACCTCCCAGGTACACCTCTGAGCACTCCCAGGTACTCCACTGACATTCCCTGGTACACCTCTGACACTCCCAGGTACACGTCCAGCACTCCCAGATACACCTCTGACACTCCCAGGTACATCTCTAACCTCCCAGGTTACACCTCTGACACTCCCAGGTACACCTCTGACACTCCCAGGTACACCTCCGACACTCCCAGGTACACCTCCTGACACTCCCAGGTACCTCCTGACACTCCTGGTCTCGGTAATCACCTCTGACACTCCCAGGTACACCTCTGACCTCCCAGGTGCACCTCCAACACTCCCAGGTACACCTGCAGGCCTCCCAGGTACACCTCTGACACTCCCAGGTACACCTCCGACCTCCCAGGTGCAACTCCGACACTCCCAGGTAAACCTCCGATACTCCTAAGTACCTCTGACCTCCCAGGTACACCTCTGGCCTCCCTGGGTGTTCCTCTGACCTCCCTGGTACACCTCTGACACTCCTAGGTATTCCTCTGACACTCCCAGGTACACCTCACTCCTAGGTACACCTCTCACACTCCCAGGTACACCTCTCACCTCCCAGGTACTCTTGCTGACCTCCCTGGTACTTCTCTGACACTTCCAGGTACACCTCAGACACACCGGGTACACCTCAGACACTCCCAGGTGCACCTCACATGCTCAGGCACACCCTGACACTCCTATGTGCATCTCTGACACTCCAGGTACACCTCTGACACTCCCAGGTACACCTCTGACCTCCCAGGTACACCTCTGACACTCCCAGGTACACCTCCGACACTCCCAGTACACTTCTCCTCCCAGGTACACCTCCGACCTCCAGGTACACCTCTGACACTCCCAGGTATCCTGACACTCCAGGTACATCTCTGATGCTCCCAGGTACACCTCTGACACTCCCAGGTACACATCGGCCATCCCAGGTACCTCTGACCTCCAGGTACTCCTGACATTCCCAGGTACACCCCTGACACTCCCAGGTACACCTCTGACACTCCCAGGTACACCTCTGACACTCCTGGGTACTCCTCTGTCACTCCTGATGCACTCAGCAATCCCAGGTACACCTCTGACACTCCCAGGTGCACCCTGCCTCATTACACCGTCCAGCACTCCCAGATACACCTCTGACCTCCCAGGTACACCTCAGACACTGCCAGGTACACCTCAGACACTGCCAGGTACACCTCAGACACTCCCAGGTACACCTCAGACACTGCCAGGTACACCTCAGACACTCCCAGGTACACCTCAGACACTCAAGTTGCTCCTGACACTCCCAGCTACCTCTGACACTCCCAGGTACACCTCTGACACTCCAGGTACACCTCCAGACCTCCCAGGTACACCTGCTGACACTCCCAGGTACACCTCTGACACTCCCAGGCACACCTCTGAGCACTCCCAGGTGCACCTCCGACCTCCCAGGTACAACTCCGACACTCCCAGGTGAACCTCCGATACTCTAAGTACACCTCTGACACTCAGGTACACCTCTGACACTCCCAGGTACACCTCTGAGCCTCCAGTGCACCTCCGACACTCCCAGGTACACCTCCACACTCCCAGGTACACCTCTGGCCTCCCAGGTACTCCACTGACCTCCTGGTACACTGACTCCAGGTCACCTCTGACTCTCCGGTGCTCCTCTGTCACTCCCTGATGCCTTCTCACACCTCCCAGTACACCTCTGACACTCCTAGGCTCCACTGACATTCCCTGGTACACCTGACACTCCCAGGTGCCTCAACCTCCCTGATACACCTCTAACACTCCTAGGTACACCTCTGACACTCCCAGGTACACCGCTGACACTGCCAGGTACACCTCAGACACTGCCAGGTACACCCTCAGACACTCCCAGGTACACCTCAGACACTCCAAGGTGCACCTCAGACTCTCCCAAGTGCACCTCCCAGCTTGCTCCCAGGCACCTCCTGACACTCCCAGGTACACCTCAGACACTCCCAGGTACCTGTGACCTCCCAGGTACCTCTGACACTCCCAGGTACCTCTGACCTCCCAGGTACACCTCTGACACTCCCAGGTACACCTCCTGACCTCCCAGGTACACCTCCCGTGCTCCCAGGTACACCTCAGACTCTCCCAAGTGCCTCTGACACTCAGGCACACCTCTGACACTCCCAGGTACACCTCAGACACTTCCAGGTGCCGCTGACACTCCCAGGTACACCTCTGACCTCCCAGGTACACCTTTGACACTCCCAGGTACACCTCCATTCTCGGTACACCTCCGACATTCAGATTGCCTCCGACATTCCCAGGTACACTTCTCACGCTCTCAGGTACACCTCTGACACTCCCAGGTACAACTCCGAAACTCCCAGTGAAACCTCCGATACTCCGAGGTACACTTCTAACAATCCCAGGTACTCCTGTGACACTCCCAGGTACACCTACGACACTCCCAGGTTCACCTCTGACACTCCCAGGTACACCTTCGCTATTCCCAGGTACACCTCCGATATTCCAAGGTACACCTCATATGCTCCCAGGTACACCTTTGAGAACTCCCAGGTACTCCACTGACACTCACTGGTACACCTCTGGCCTCCCAGGTACTCCTCTGACACTCCCTGGTTCACCTCTGAGACTCCCAGGTACACCTCTGACACTCCTGGTATACCTCCGATATTCCCAGGTACACCTCCGATATTCCCAGACACACCTTTTACACTCCCAGGTACACCTCAGACACTCCAGGTACACCTGACACACCCAGGTACACCTCTGACCTCCCAAGTACACCTCTGAGCCTCCCAGGTACACCTCCGGCACTCAGGTACACCTCTCACCTCCCAGGTACACCTCCGACACTCCCAGGTACACCTCCGATACTCTAAAGTACACCTCTGGCCTCCCAGTACACCTCCAGCCTCCTGGTATTCCTCTGACTGCTCCTGGTACACCTCTGACACTCCTAGGTTCCTCTGACTCTCCCAGGTCCTTGGCCTCTGGTACCTCCCAGCACTCCCAGGTACACCTCTCACACTCCCAGGTACCGCCTGACACTCCCAGGTACCTCTGACCTCCCAGGTACACCTCTGACACTCCCAGGTACACCTCAGACACTCCAGGTACACCACAGATCTCCCAGGTATACCCCAGATACTCCCAGGTACACCTCCGACCTCCCAGGTACACCTCTGACACTCTCTGGTACACCTCTGACACTCCCAGGTACACCTCTGACATTCCAGGTACCCTCTGACACTCCCAGGTACCCTCTGACACTCCCAGGTACTCCACTGACATTCCCTGGTGCACCTCTGACCTCCCAGGTGCGTCCGACACTCCCAGATACACCTCTGACACTCCCAGGTACATCTCTACACTCAGGTACACCTCTGTCCTCCCAGGTACTCACTGGCATTCCCTGGTACACCCAACACTCCCAGGTACACCTCCTGACACTCCCAGGTACACAGACACTCCCAGGTACCTTCTCACACTCCCAGGTACCTCTGACACTCCTAGGTACTCCTCTGTCACTCCTGATCCACCTCTAACACTCCCAGGTACACCCCTGGCACTCACAGGTACACCGTGACACTGCCAGGTACACCTCAGCTACTGCCAGGTATCCTCAGACACTGCCAGGTACACCTCAACACTCCCAAGGTGCAGCTCTGCACTCCCAAGTGCACCTCTGACACTCCCAGGCAAACCTCTGACACTCCAGGTACACCTCCAGACACTTCCAGGTACACCATGCTGCCATGTACACCTCAGCCTGCCAGGTACACCTCAGACACTGCCAGGTGCACCTCGAACACTCCCAGGTACACCTCAGACACTCAGGTGCCTCAAACTCCCAGGCACCTCTGACACTCCCGTGGCAAACCTCTAACACTCCCAGGTACCTCAGACACTCCCAGGCACACCTCTGACCTCCCAGGTACACCGCTGAGACTGCGTACACCTCTGACACTCCATGTACACCTCCAGACACTCCCAGGTACACCTCTGACACTCCCAGGTACAGCTCTGACACTCCCAGGTACACCTCTGGCCTCCCAGGTACACCTCGACACTCCCAGGTTTGCCTCCGATACTCCCAGGTACACCTCTGACCTCCCAGGTACACCTCTGACACTCCTAGGTACTCCTCTGTCCTCCCTGATACACCTCTAACCTCCCAGGTACACCATGACTCCCAGGTACACCTCTGAGCACTCCAGATACTCCTGACATTCATGGTACCTCCCAGCCTCCCAGGTACACATCCAACACTCCCAGATACCTCTGCCTCTCGGTACATCTCCTAACACTCCCAGGTACACCTCCGACACTCCCAGGTACACCTCAGACACTGCCAGGTACACCTCCAGACACTGCTCAGGTACACATCCAGCTCCCAGGTACCTCCGACACTCCCTAATTTTCCCTGACTCCAGGTACACCTCTGACACTCCCAGGTACCTCTGACACTCCCAGGTACACCTCTGGCCTCCCAGGTACCTCCGACACTCCCAGGTCACCTCTGACCTCCAGGTACACCTCTCGGCCTCCCTAGGTGCTCCTCTGCTGCACCCTGGTACACCCCGGCTCCCAGGTATACCTCTGACTCTCCGAGGTACTCTCTGTCACTCCTGATACTCTTCTCACACTCCCAGGTACACCTCTGAGCCTCCTAGGTACTCCTCTGTCACTCCTGATACACCTCTAACTTGCTCTAATTTGGCCTCTGACCTCCCACATGCCCAACACTCCCAGGTACACCTCAGACACTGCCAGGTACACCTCCAGACACTGCCAGGTACCTCGAACATGGTACCTCAGACACTCCAGGTTACTCTCAGTTCCTCCCAGGTACCTCTGACACTCCCAGGTACACCTCTGACACTCCTGGGTGCTCCTCTGTCAATCCTGATACACCTCTAACAATTTCAGGTACCCGGCTGACACTCCCAGGTGCACCTCTGACACTCCAGGTACCCACTGACATTCCTGGTGCACCTCTGACACTCCCAGGTACCGTTCAACACTCCAGATACACCTGTGACACTCCCAGGTGCACCTCAGACACTCCCAGGTACACCGCTTCTGACACTCAGGTACACCTCTGACACTCCCAGCTACCTCTGACACTCCCAGGTACACCTCCGACACTCCCAGGTACAACTCCGACACTCCCAGGTAAACCTCCGATACTCTAAGATACACCTCTGACACTCCCAGGTACACCTCTGACCTCCTAGGTATTCCTCTGACACTCCCTGGTACCCCTCTGACCTCCTAGGTATTCCTCCTTCCCAGGTACACCTCAGTCACTCCTAGGTACCTCTCACCTCCCAGGTACCCTCTCCCACTCCCAGGTACTCCTGACACTCCCTGGTGCTTCTCTGACACTTCCAGGTACACCTCAGACACTCCCAGGTACACAGACACTCCCAGGTACACCTCACACCTCCCAGGTACACCACAGACACTCCCAGGTACACCTCACATACTCCCAGGCACAACCTCTGACACTCCTAGGTACACCTCTGACACTCCCCTTGCCTCCGACCTCCCAGGTACACCTCTGACACTCCCAGGTACTCCACTGACTTCTCCCTGGTACATCCCTGACCTCCCAGGTACACCTTTGACACTCCCAGGTACACCTTTGACACTGCCAGGTACACATCAGACACTGCCAGGTACACCTCAGACTCCCAGGTACACCTCAGACACTCCAAGGTGCACCTCTGACACTCCAAGTGCCCCTCTGACACTCCAGGCAAACCTCTTACACTCCCAGGTACACCTCAGACACTTCAGGTACAGCTGACACTCCCACCTCTGCCTCCCAAGTACACCTCCTACACTCCCAGGTACACCTCCGACACTCCCAGGTACACCTCTGACACTCCCAGGTACTCACCCCGCACTCCCAGGTCACCTCCCGACCTCCCAGGTACAACTCCGACACTCCCAGGTAAACCTCCGGTACTCCTAGGTACACCTTCAACACTGGTACACCTCCTGACACCCCATACACCTCCGGCACTCCCAGTACACCTCTGACACTCCAGTTACTCACTGACACTCCCAGGTGCCTCCATTCCTCCCAGGTACAACTCCGAGCACTCCCAGGTACACCTCCGATACTCCTAGGTACACCTCTGACCTCCCAGGTACACCTCTGAGCCTCCTAGGTATTCCTCTGACCTCCCTGGTACACCTCTGACACTCCCAGGTACACCTCAGACACTCCTGGTACGCCTCAGACACTCCCAGTATACCGATTTCCTCCCTGGTTCTCCCCCTGACCTCCCAGGTACACCTCTGACACTCCCTAGGTGCTCTCTGTCACTCCTGATGCACCTCTAACACTCCCAGGTACGCTGACACTCCCAGGTACCTCTGACACTCCCAGATACTCCTGACATTCCTGGTACACCTCTGACACTCCCAGGGACACGTCCCAACTCCCAGCTACTCTGACACTCCCAGGTACATCTCCTGCTCTCCCAGGTACACCTCTGACACTCCCAGGTGCACCTCAGACACTGCCAGGTACACCTCAGACACTGCCAGGTACACCTCAAACTCCCAGGTACACCTCCGACACTCCTGGTACACCCCCAACCTCCCAGGTACACCTCTGACACTCCCAGGTACACCTCTGACACTTCAGGTACACCTCAGACACTCCCAGGTACCCACTGAATGCTCCCAGATACACTCTGCATTCCCAGGTACACCTCTGCCTCCCAGGTACACCTCTGACCTCCCAGGTACTCACTGAATTTTCCCTGGTACAGTGGTACACCTCTGACACTCCCAGGTACCGTCCCTTACTCCCAGATACGCCTCTGACTGCTCAGGTCCACCTCTGACCTCCCAGGTACACCTCTGAGCACTCCCAGGTACTCCACTGACACTCCCTGGTACACCTGACTCCCAGGTACACCTCCTGACACTCCAGTACTCTCTGTCACTCCTGATACACTTCTCAGACTCCCAGGTACACCTCCCCACTCCTAGGTACTCCTCTGTCCTCCTGATACACCTCTAACACTCCTAGGTACACCGCTGACCTCCCAGGTACACCACGCCACTGCCAGGTACACCTCAGACACTGCCAGGTACACCTCAGACACTGCCAGGTACACCTCAGACACTCCTAGGTACACCTCAGACACTCCAAGACCTTTGTCGGCTCCGAGCACTCACCTGACACTCACTGGTACACCTCTGACACTCCAGGTACTCCTCTGAGCACTCCCTGGTTCACCTCTGAGACTCCCAGGTACACCTCTGACCTCCTGGTACACCTCCGATATTCCCAGGTACACCTCCGATATTCCCATGCACCTCTGCCAGCCTCCCAGGTACACCTTGGCCTCCCAGGTACACCGCCTGACACACCCAGTGCCTCTGCCTCCCGTACTCCTCTGGCACTCCCAGGTACACCTCCGACACTCCCAGGTACAACTCCGACACTCCCAGGTAAACCTCCGATACTCTAAGTACACCTCTCAGCCTCCCGGTACACCTCTGGCCTCCTAAGTATTCCTCTGACACTCCTGGGTACACCTCTGACACTCCTAGGCCTCAACCTCCCAGGTACACTGCTGACACTCCCAGGTACACCTCTGACACTCCCAGGTACACTTCTCACACCTCCCAGGTACCTCCGACACTCCCAGGTACACCTCCGACATTCCCAGCTACACTTCTTACACTCCCAGGTACACCTCCGACACTCCCAGGTACACCTCTGACCTCCCAGGTACACCTCCAACACTCTCAGGTACACCTCTGACCTCCCAGGTACACCCCAGACCTCCCAGGTACCTTCTCACACCTCCCAGGTACCTCCACTGCTCCCAGTGCACCTCTGGCCTCCCAGGTACACCTGACCCTCCCAGGTACACCTCTGACACTCCCAGGTACTGACCCTCCCAGGTACACCTCTGACCTCCCAGGTACACCTTTGACACTCCCAGGTGCTCACTGACAGTCCCTGGTACACCTCTGACACTCCCAGGTACACCGCTGACATGGACCAGGTACACCTCCGACTCTCCCAGTGCACCTCCGACACTGCCAGGTACCTCCCCACACTCCCTGGTACACCCCTAGCCTCCCAAGTACACCTCTGACACTCACCAGGTACACCTCTGACACTCCCAGGTACACCTCTGACACTGCGGTACCTCAGACACTCCCAGGTACACCGCAGATACTCCCAGGTACACCAGATACTCCCAGGTACACCTCCGACACTCCAGGTACCTCTGA
Organism: Homarus americanus; assembly: GCF_018991925.1. Lineage (NCBI taxonomy): Eukaryota > Metazoa > Arthropoda > Malacostraca > Decapoda > Nephropidae > Homarus > Homarus americanus. Next base: position 35,754 of record NW_024712597.1, read on the forward strand.
CACTCTGGTGCACCTCCTGACACTCCCAGGTACACCTCTGACATTCCCAGGTACACCTCTGACACTCCCAGGTACACCTCCACTTGCTCCAGGTACTCCACTGACATTCCTGGTACACCTCTGACCTCCCAGGTGCGTCCGACACTCCCCCTCTGTACCTCCCAACACTCCCAGGTACATCTCCCGACACTCCCAGGTGCACCTCTGACACCCAGGTGCCTGGCCCCCGACCCTCCCAGGTACCTCCGAACCTCCCAGGTACACCACAGACACTCCCAGGTACCTCCTCACCTCCCAGGTTCTGACACTCCTAGGTACTCCTCTGTCACTCCTGATCACCTCTGCCTCCAGGTACACCGCTCGACACTCACAGGTACCACCGCTGACACTGCCAGGTACCTCAAGCACTGCCAGGTATACCTCAAACACTGCCAGGTACACCTCGGACACTCCCAGGTACACCTCAGACACTCCAAGGTGCATCTCTGACACTCCCAAGTGCACCTCTGACACTCCCAGGCAAACCTCTAACACTCCAGGTGCACCTCAGACACTTCCAGGTACCTGCCCCGGCAATGCCGGTGCACCTCAAACACTGCCAGGTACCTCCAGACACTGCCAGGTACACCTCAGACACTCCCAGGTACACCTCAGACACTCCAAGGTGCACCTCTGACAGCCTCCAAGTGCCTCTGACTGCTCAGGCAAACCTCTAACACTCCCAGGTACACCTCAGACACTTCCAGGTACCATGACACTCCCAGGTACACCTCCTGACCTCCCAGGTACCTCCTCTCTCCCAGGTACCTCCGACCTCCCAGTACACCTCCGACACTCCCAGCTACCTTCTTACACTCCCAGGTACCTCCACTCCCAGGCACCTCTGACACTCCCAGGTACACCTCCAACACTCTCAGGCCTTCTCACACTCCCAGGTACACCTCCGACACTCCCAAGTATACCTCTGACACTCCAGGTACATCCTCTGCCCTCCCAGGTACCTCTGACACTCCCAGGTACACCTTTGACCTCCCGGGCCTCTGACCTCCCAGGTACTCCTGACATTCCTGGTACACCTCTGACACTCCCAGGTACACCTTGACATGGCCAGGTACATCCACACTCCCAGGTACACCTCCGACACTGCCAGGTACACTTCTTACACTCCCTGGTGCACCCCTGACACTCCCAAGTACCTCACACTCCCAGGTGCACCTCTGACACTCCCAGGTACACCTCTGAGCCTCCAGGTACACCTCAGACACTCCCAGGTACACCGAATATTCCCAGGTACACCCAGATACTCCCAGGTACACCTCCGACACTCCCAGGTACACCTCTGACACCTCTGGTACACCTCTGACACTCCCAGGTACACCTCTGACATTCCCAGGTACACCTCCTGACACTCCCAGGTACACCTCTGACCTCCCAGGTACTCCTGGCATTCCTGGTACACCTCTGACTCCCAGGTGCGTCCGGCCTCCCTTACACCTCTGCCTCCCAGGTACATCTGCAACCTCCCAGGTACACCTCTGACCTCCCAGGTACTCACTGACACTCCTGGTACACCTGACCTCCCAGGTACACTGACCTCCCAGGTACACCACAGACACTCCCAGGTGCACTTCTCACACTCCCAGGTACACCTCTGACACTCCTGGGTGCTCCTCTGTCCTCCTGATCCTCCAACACTCCCAGATACACCGCTGACACTCACAGGTACACCGCTGAGCACTGCCAGGTGCCTCAAACACTGCCAGGTATGCCTCAAGCACTGCCAGGTACACCTCAGACACTCCCAGGTACCTCAGACACTCAAGGTGCATCTCTGACACTCCCAAGTGCCTCCTGCTCCCAGGAAAACCTCTGCTCTCCAAGGTACACCTCAGACACTTCAGGTACCCCCAGGCCTGCCAGGTACCTCAGACACTCCAGGTACACCTCGAACACTGCCAGGTACACCTCAGACACTCCCAGGTACACCTCAGACACTCCCAGGTGCACCTCTGACACTCCAGTGCCTCCCCTGACTCTCCCAAGGGCAAACCTCTGCCTCCCAGGTACACCTCAGACACTTCCAGGTAAACCACTTCACATTCCAGGTACACCTCTGACCTCCAAGTACCTCTGCCTCCAGGTACACCTCTGACACTCCAGGTACACCTCCGACACTCCCAGGTACACTTCTTGCTCCAGTGCCTCTCGGCCTCCCAGGTGCCTCCTGACACTCAGGTACACCTCCAACATTCTCAGGTACACCTCTGACACTCCCAGGTACAGACACTCCCAGGTCACCTTTCTCACACTCCCAGGTACCTCTCCCAACCTCCCAGGATGCCTTTGACACTCCCAGGTACACCTCCTGCACTCCCAGGTACACCTTTGACACACCCAGGTACACCTCTGACACTCCAAGGTACACCTCTGACACTCCCAGGTACACCTCTGACACTCCCAGGTACCTTTGACACTCCCAGGTACACCTCTGACACTCCCAGGTACTCCTGACATTCCTGGTACCTGACACTCCCAGGTACTCTGACACTCCACATGCACCCCAGACACTCCCAGGTACACTTCTCCACACTCCTAGTACCTCTGACATTCCTAGGTACACTTCTCACACTCCCAGGTACACCTCCGCCACTCCCATTACACCTCCTAACACTCCCAGGTACACCTGACACTCCCAGGTACCTCTGACACTCCCAGGTACACCTCTGACACTCCCAGGTACTCACCTGGCACTCCTGAGTCACACCCTGACACTCCCAGTGCACACCCCAACACTCCCAGGTACACCATGACCTGCCTGTGCACCTCAGACACTGCTAGGTACACCTCTGACACTCCCAGTACCTCCTTGACCTCCTGGGTATTCCCTGGCCTCCTGGTATACCTCTGACACTCCCAGGTACACTTCTGACACTGCCAGGTACCTCTGACTATCCCAGGTGCACCTCTACCTCTGAATACACCTCTGACACTCCCAGGTACATCTCTGACCCTCCCAGGTACACCTCTGACATTCCCAGGTACACCTCTGACACTCCCAGGTACACCTCCGTTACTCGGTATGCACACTCCTGACACTCAGGCCTCTGCACTCTGGTACTCCTCTGTCCTCCTCTGCACCTCTAACACTCCCAGGTACACCGCTGACACTCCCAGGTACACCGCCAACCTCCCAGGTACACCTCGAACACTGCCAGTACACCTCAGACACTGCCAGGTACACATCAGACACTCCCAGGTACACCTCAGACACTCAAGGTGCACCTCCTGACACTCCCAAGTGCACCTCTGACACTCCCAGGCACACCTCTGACACTCCCAGGTACACCTCAGACACTCCCAGGTACACCGCTGACACTCCCAAGTACACCTTTGACACTCCCAGGTACACCTCAGACAATCCCAGGTACACCTCCGATACTCCCAGGTACACTTCTCACGCTCCCAGGTACACCTCTGACCTCCAGGTATAACTCCGACACTCCCAGGTAAACCTCCGTACTCAGTACCTCTGACAATCCAGGTACTCCTGGACACTCCCAGGTACACCTACAGCTCTCCCAGGTACACCTCTGAGCACTCCCAGGTACCTTCGATATTCCCAGGTACACCTCCGATATTCCCGTGCACCTCTGATGCTCCCAGGTACACCTTTGAGCTCCCAGGTACTCCACTACACTCACTGGTACACCTCTGACACTCCAGGTACTCCTCTGACACTCCCTGGTTCCTCTGAGAACTCCCAGGTACACCTCTGACACTCCCTGGTACACCTTCGATATTCCCAGGTACACCTCCGATATTCCCAGGCACTCTCACAACACTCCCAGGTACACCTCGAACCTCCCAGGTACCGCTGACTGCTCCCAGGTGCACCTCTGCCTCCCAAGTACCTCTGACCCTCCCAGGTACACCTCCGACACTCCAGGTGCACCTCCGACACTCCCAGGTAAACCTCCCGATGCTCCTAAGTACACCTCTGACACTCCCAGTACACTCTCTGACACTCCTAGGTATTCCTCTGACCTCCCTGGTACACCTCTGACACTCTAGGCATTCTCTGACACTCCCAGGTACACCTCTGACACTCCAGTACCTCTGACACTCCCAGGTACACCTGACTCTCCCAGGTACTCACCTGACCTCCTGGTACATCTGACACTCCCAGGTACACCTCGACCTCCCAGGTGCACCTCCGGCACTCCCAGGTACCTCCGACACTCCCAGGTACACCTCTGACACTCCCAGGTACACCTCTGACACTCCCAGGTGCACCTCTGACACTCCCGGTACCTCTGACACTCCCAGGTACCTCCAACCTCCCAGGTACCTCAGACACTCCCAGGTACCTCTCCTCCCAGGTACACCTCTGACACTCCCAGGTACACCTGACACTCCAGTGCACACCTCTGACTCTCCCAGGTACCTCCTGACACTCCCAGGTGCACCTCTGACACTCCAGGTACCTCTGACACTCCCAGGTACACCTCCGACTTTCCTGGTACATTCTCTCCTCCAGGTACCTCCGACACTCCAGGTACACCTCTGTTGCTCCCAGGTGCATCCTGACACTCCCAGGTACACCTCGCCTCCCAGGTACCTCTGACCTCCAGGTACACCTTTGACACTCCCAGGTACCTCTGGCCTCCCAGGTACTCCTGACATTCCTGGTACACCCTGACACTCCCAGGTACACCTCAGCCTCCCAGGTACCTCTGACACTCTAGGTACTCCTCTGTCACTCTGATGCACCTCTGACACTCCCAGGTACCTGACACTCCCAGGTGCCTCTGGCCACTCAGGTACTCCTCTGACACTCCCTGGTATGCCTCTGACCTCCCAGGTACCGCATCCTTGCTCCCAGATACCTCTGACACTCCAGGTACATCTCCCTGACACTCCCAGGTACACCTCCCCAACCTCCCAGGTACACCTGAACCTCCCAGGTACCTCTTGACCTCCCATGCCTCTGACACTCCCAGGTACCTCCGACACTCCCAGGCACCTCTGTGCTCCCAGGTACACCTCCCCCAGGCACTCCCAGGTGCACCTCCGACACTCCCAGGTACACTCCGACACTCCCAGGTAAACCTCCGATGCCTAGTACACCTCTGACCTCCCAGGTGCACCTCCCGCACTCCTGGGTGTTCTCTGCCTCCCTGGTATCTCTGACACTTCCAGGTACACCTCTGACACTCCAGGTACCTCAGACCTCCCAGGTACCTCCGCATGCTCCCAGGCACCTCCTGACACTCCTAGGTACACCTCTCGGCCTCCTGTACACCTCCGGACCTCCCAGGTACTCTGGGCCTCCACCAGCCTCCCTGGTACATCTGTTGCTCCCAGGTACCTCTGACACTCCCAGGTACCTTGGCCTCCCAGGTACCTCAGACACTTGCACCTGCCCAGCACTGCCAGGTACACCTCAGCCACTCCCAGGTGCCCCATCAGACACTGCCAGGTACCTCCAGACACTCCGGTGCACCTCTGACACTCAGGTTTCCTCCTCCCAAGTGCCTCTGACACTCCCAGGTGCACCTCTAACCTCCCAGGTACCTCCAACTTCCAGGTGCCTACTCTGACACTCTGGTGCCTCTGACTCCCAAGTGCACCTCTAGCTCTCCCAGGTGCACCTCGACACTCCCAGGTACACCTCTGACACTCCCAGGTACTCCACTGACACTCCCAGGTCACCTCCGGCCTCCCAGGTACAACTCCGACACTCCCAGGCCGCTTCTCCGTACTCTATCTTGACTCTTGGGTACCTCTGACCTCAGGTACACCTCCGACCTCCCAGGTACCTCCCAGCACTCCGGTGCTCACAACATCCCAGGTCCCTTCTCCGGCTGCTCCCAGGTACAACTCGACACTCCCAGGTACACCTCCGATACTCCCTAGGTACACTCTGACCTCCAGGTACACCTCTGGCCTCCTAGGTATTCCTCTGCACTCCCTGGTACACCTCCTGGCCTCCCAGGTACACCTCAACTCCTGGTGCAGCCTCAGACACTCCCAGGTGTGCATAACCTATGTGATATTATATGGATTATATATTATGTATGTATATTATGTGTGTGCTCCATTTCCTTGTATTATTTATTCAGCCCTAGCTAGCTGCGTGTGGCAATGTAATTACCATATCCCACATGTAATTAATGTGCCTGGCGACGTATGGAAGCTGCTAATGTCTCCACTTACGTCGTCTGCAGTTGACATGCAGCCAAGCTGAGGCGGTACTTCCCTTGTGTACATATCTCTGATCCAGTGATCGAACCTTTCAATCTATACAGGTGTTTATGTTCTCTCCTGTATATTGAACATTATCAGAACATAACATGGCGCAGTGCGTACTTTTACTGGATAATTACGAAGGTGATAGTGCAAGTTTGTGGAGAAGCCGGCTTATGGACTCGCTTCCTGTGTCAGCCGCCGCCGCCACCCTCACAGGGGAATTTAGCAACTTTGAGCAGTGTCGGTGACAGTGATTTTCTGTGAAAGTGTTTAGTGCATTGTGTGTTTCGTGCCATTCTGTGACCTTTTGAGATTCCCAAAGGTATACGGCATGTTCTGGGCATTTGTGGGAGTAGAGATTCAGTTGCTTCTCTGGCAGCAGTCAGAGGGTGCAGGTGACGCTCCTTACCGTCTCACCCCCTCACAGCTCAAGGCCCCCCTTCATGGCGAGACGCTCTAGCCCGCCAGCACACACACACATACATGCTAACACTCACACCCCCAGCGCTTGGCTCCTTATATATATATTTTATATATATACTTCTTATCTGTGTATTTAATTAATTTTTTTTTGTCTGAAATCTTGTTGGTATGCGGGCTGACCGTCAACACTGATTTAGACACAGTACTGAATAAATGGTTATGTCTCGTGCCTTACGTAGCCGTGGAGCAGCGCCGCCGGATGAGTGGCGGATGATAACCCGAGAGATGGATGAGCCACGCCGACCACGACGCTCCAGCTCCCACAGCATCGCGCAGCCCTTCACCTCAATATTCAGCGTTCTCCAGAGATAATTGCTTTAATGAAGTTTATGAGAGAGATGAAAGGCGCGAGGATAAACTAACAGACGTGTGGCGGATGAACACAGAAGCAAGCAGAGGCAGAGGAGAGACCACCAACGATTGGAAGACAGTGCACGGTTTGGAGCCTTGATCATCTCCTGCTCACTGTTAACCAAGCCCTGGCTCTAACACTGCTCCTCGGTACTGGCACTGGTTCAGATACCTCATCAATGCTTTTACGCCCCCCAGCCCCACCTAAAGCAGCTGCTCGAAGCACCGCCCATCTTGAAGCCTGATGTGACTTTTCAGACTTTTCGTGAATGGCGGCGACAGTGGACTGATTATTCTACAATGGTGGATCTCAGGTTTGTCACAGCCTAAACAACTCATCCAGCTGCGTATGTGTGCCTGTCTTGGAGTCATCTTGACATACGTTGCAGGTACTCCAACTTCTTCGTTGTCTGTGGGAGAGTATTTTTCTGGACGTCTATGGCACATCAAGGACAGCAGAATGAAGCTCTGCGCAGGAGGTGTTTGGCTGCAGACGGATGGAGGTTAGTCTTTGACGCCTTTATGTTGAATCTTAAGAGGCCTCGGAAGGGGTAGATGTATGTCTGAGTACCACCAGCAGTGCGGAGGGGACGTTGACAGGTGATCTGATGGGTGTGGGACGAGGAACTTGTCGCTCCTCCCTCCCTCGACTCTTCCTCTTCTCTCCAAGGATTGTGTTGACGGTTTGTCGCTCCTGTAGGGCTGCCAGGTGTGCCACCTCTGCCATGCGTGCTTCCCCCTACAGATTTGCTGGCTGTGTCGGTAAGAAGGACAAGAAGTCTGCTCCTGCGCCTTCGCCCACCACGTCCACCGGTTCATTTTGCAACAACTTTTTGGTAAGCAGCACGGAACACAGGTGTGTCCGGCTGCTCGGTCTACCTGCAGCGGTTGTGCGGTAAGGGCCACTGGTCTTCCTCACGGTGGGGCCCAGCCAAACGCGTCCAGTGCAATGTGACGATCGTCTGGGCACTACGCGGTAGAGTGTTGCCTTCCAGCAGCCCGAGGCAGCGTCGGCGGAGCTTCAGCTCCTTCCCAGAGAGGGGCCTTACAGTCTTCAATCAGAAGCATGACGACACTGGGCAAAGCCCTACCCATATTGGGAGGGTGTTGCTCTATCATCCCAGGACCAAGTTCACGGTACATCAGTGTCATCGTGACCTGTGGCGGTGTGTCATCCGTCTTCAGATGTTGCCTGACACCGGCGCTGATGTTTCTGTCATCGGTCTAGCATTTCAATGCTTGGGGGCTCTCTCAAGCGATCTGGGACCGCCTCCAATGAGACCTCTGTGTCAGGGATGGTTCTGAATGGCCAGCCTGGGTTCTTCTGCTCACCTCAGCAGGTCGTGTCAGGCATGGTTGACGTGCATAATGGTGTCCGCTCGCTTTGCTGTCCTACAGGCATTTGCAAGATTTGTGCCATCATCTCCCAGACTTCTCATTACCGATTCTCGGGTAAAATACGCCAACAGGGTGCTGAGGGGCAGCAACTACCCGCTGCCGCCCTACCCTACCTCTGGCCGGTGATACCTCTCCTTGTTAGTTGTCCCTGCTGCTTCAAGTCTCCTCCCCTTGGCTCGCCTCCGTCACCTGTGGAGGCGAGCCGCAAGCAGTGCAGACAGACTGTATTTGGCCTGGCATCGGCTTCGGCATCTCAATGCTCCCGTGGTGTAAGCCCGCCGTGCCACAACCCAGCCAGCGGCAGGAGCCGTTCGGTGATGTTCTAACCCCACCCGCTTGCTTTGAGTCTGTGCATGGCCGGCTTTTTTCTGTGTTTCAGAAAGTCGCTTCTTGTTATCGTCGACCGTCTCTCTGGTTGGCCGGTTGTCATCAAGTGCGGTTGTGGCGACGTCTGCCGCCAACATCAGCAAGTTCGCCACTTCTTCCGGAGGTAGGCGTTTCTGTACGCCTGCGAACCGGCGGAGGGGACTCAGTTCTGGTAAGGACTTTGCTGTGTTCGCTGACAGATAAGTCGGTATGTGTTGTCATCGCCCCATTACCCTGATCAGCTGCCACGCTTTGAGCTGCTGTCAAATCCTGAACCACCTCATCGCCATTGTTCTGGAACATTGATCGGTTGACCGGGGTCTTCTTGAACTCCATAACCACCTAACTACACAGACGCTCCCTGCGGGTTTTGTTGGACGCCCTTCGTTCTTGTGTCCTGCTCGCCTCAATCCTTTTCCAGGTGGCGGTTAAGAACGAGGTTGTGATATCTTCGAGCCTTCGAGCGTGTTCGGGGCGATAGTCGCCAGTTTCATGACCACCGTTTTCTCCCAGGTTGATGTCCTTTAAGTCGTGTTCAGGTTGAGCTCTCACGTTAGGACAAAATGGGCGGTAGTTATGGGTCTCCAGTAGGTCGGGGACTACCAGGTGCGTGGTCGTGTGTGGTGGAGAACCGCCGTTTTCTCCGCCCGCAATGCCTTCTGCTGGCCCCGCCACAGTGTTGAGTCCATACCGCTTCCCAGTGATGAAGTCCTCGACGCTGGATCCAAAAAGTCCGCTCAGTTTGCTATGAAGGTATGTATCTGTATGCTGGATTACATATGTATGTATGTATATTATGTATGTCATTATTTCAGCCTAACTGGCGTGTGGCAATGTAATTACCATATCGTAGCAATCAGTATCGCCCTGCGACGATAATGGGCTGCTAATGTCTCACTTGCCATCGTCGTCTGCGTGGTTGACAGGCAGCCAGCTGAGGGCGGTGCTTCCGCTTGGCCGCATATCTCTGATCCGTAAATCGAACCTACAAAATCTGCTACAGGTGTTTATGTTCTCTCCTGTATATTGAACTTATTATCAGAACATATTGGGTACACAGATTTCACTCCTGGTTCTCCCCTGACACTCCCAGGTACACCTCAACCTCCCAGTACACCTCAGACACTTAGGTACACCTCTGAAACTCTGGTACACCTCAGACACTTCTAGGTACACCTCTGACACTCGCAGTGCCTCTCACACTCCCAGGTACTCCTGTGACACTCCTGGTACTTCTCTCAGCACCCCAGGCACACCTCAGACACTCCTAGGTACACCTCAGGCACCCCAGGTACCCTCTGACACTCCCAGGCACACCTCTGACACTCCCAGGTGCACCGCTTACACTGCCAGGTACCTCTGCACTCATGTGCACCTCCGGCTTGCTCCCAGGTACACCTCTGACCTCCCAGGTACACCTCTGACACTAGACGCCCAGGTACCTCTGACCTCCCAGGTACACCTCCGATACTCCCAGGTACACCTCTGACACTCCCAGGTACACCGGCACTCCTAGGTACTCCTCTGTCCTCCTCCTCCTCTAACCTCCCAGGTACCTTCAGCCTCCCAGGTACCTCTGACACTCCCAGATATCACTGACATTCCCTGGTACACCTCTGACACTCCCAGTGCACGTCCAAGCTCCCAGATACACCTCTGGCTCTCCCAGGTACATCTCTGACCTCCCAGGTACACCTCTGACACTCCCAGGTACACCTCAGACACTGCGGTACACCTCCAGACACTGCCAGGTACACCTCCAGAAACTCCCAGGTACACCTCCGACCTCCTGGTACACCCCTGACCTCCCAGGTACACCTCTGGCCTCCTGGTATACCTCCTGACATTCAGGAACACCTCTGACACTCCAGGTACATTCTGATGCTCCCAGGTACCTCGGCCTCCCAGGTCCCGCCTCCGACACTCCCAGGTACAACTCAGCACTCCCCAGGTAAACTTCGATACTCCTAGGTACACCTCCTGACACTCCCAGGTACCTCTCACACTGCTAGGTATTCTCTGCTCCTGGTACACCTCCCAGCTTGCTCCTAAGTACACCTCGAACCTCCTGGTACACCTCTGACACTCCCAGGTACCTATTTCACTCCCTGGTTCTCCCCTGACACTCCCAGGTACACCTCAGACACTCCCAGGTAAACCTCAGAAACTCCCAGGTACACCTCTGACACTCCTTGGTACATCTCAGACACTTCTAGATACACTTCTCACACTCGCAGGTAAACCTCTCACACTCCCAGGTACTCCTCGACACTCCCAGGAACACCTCAGACACTCCCAGGTACACTTCAGAAACTCCCAGGTACACCTCTGACACTCCCAGGTACACCGCTGACACTGCCAGGTACTCCACTGACACTCCCTGGTACACCCCTGACACTCCCAGGTACACCTCAGCACTCCCAGGGACACCAGCGACACTCCCAGGTAAACCTCAGACGCCTCCCAGGTACACCCAGACACTCCAGCCACCTCACACTCCCAGGTACACCTCCGACACTCCCAGGTACACCTCTGACACTCCCGGGTACACCTCTGACACTCCAGGTGTCTCTGACACTCCCAGGTACACCTATGAAACTCCAAGGTACACCTCCGACACTCCCAGGTACACTTCTCACACTCCCAGGTACTCCTCCGACACTCCCAGGTACACCTCTGACACTCCCAGGTACACCTATGAAACTCCAAGGTACACCTCTGACACTCCCAGGTACACCTCTGACACTCCCAAGTACTCCACTGACATTCCATGGTACACCTCTGACACTCCCAGTTACACGTCCGACACTCCCAGATACACCTCTGACACTCCCAGGTAAATCTCGGACACTCCCAGGTACACCTCTGACGCTGCCAGGCACACATCTGACAATCCCAGGTACTCCTGTGACACTCCCAAGTAGACCTCCGACACTCCCAGGTTCACCTCTGACACTCCCAGGGACACAATCGATATTCCCAGGTACACCTCCGATATTCCCAGGTACACCTCTGATACTCCCAGGTACACCTTTGAGACTCCAGGTACTCCACTGACACTCACTGGTGCACCTCTGACCTCTGGGGAAATTACACCTCCCACTGTTCCCAGGTACACCTCCGATACTCCGAGGTACACCTTTGAGACTCCCAGGTACTTCACTGACACTCCCTGGTGTACCTCTGACATTCCCAGGTACACCTCTGACACTCCCAGGTACACATTCTGATACTCCCAGGTACACCTCTGTCGCTCCCAGATCCGCCTCCGACACTCCCAGGTACAACTCCGACACTCCCAGGTAAACCTCCGATACTCCTAGGTACACCTCTGACACTCCCAGGTACACCTCTCACACTCCTAGGTATTCCTCTGACACTCCCTGGTACACCTCTGACATTCCTAGGTACACCTCAGACACTCCCTGGAACACCTCTGACACTCCCAGGTACACCTCTTTCACTCCCTGGTTCTCCCCTGACACTCCCATGTACACCTCAGACACTCCCAGGTACACCTTAGAAACTCCCAGGTACACCTCTGACACTCCTTGGTACATCTCAGACACTTCTAGGTACACTTCTCACACTCGCAGGTAAACCTCTCACACTCCCAGGTACCTCCCGGCACTCCCAGGTACTCCACTGCCTCCTGGTACATCCTGACCTCCCAGGTTACACCTCTGACACTCCCAGGTACACCTTCAGCCTCCCAGGTACCTCAGACATGAGTCCGCCTCCGGCTTGCTCCCAGGTAACTCCCGACACTCCCAGGTAAACCTCCGATACTCCTAGGTACACCGCTGCACTGCCAGGTACACCTCCTGACCCCATGTACCACCTCCGACACTCCCAGGTACCTCTGACCTCCCAGGTACTCACTGACCTCCCAGGTCCGCCTCCGACACTCCCAGGTACAACTCCGACACTCCCAGGTAAACCTCCGTGCTCCTGGGTACCTCTGACTCTCCCAGGTACACCTCTGACCTCCTAGGTATTCCTCTGACTTCTCCTGGTACACCTCTGCACACTCCCAGGTACCTCAGACGCTCCCTGGGACCTCCTGAGACACTCCCAGGTACACCTCTTTCACCTGGTTCTCCCCTGACCTCCCAGGTACACCTCAGACACTCCCAGGTACACCTCAGACCTCCAGGTACACCTCTGACACTCCTGGAACACCTTAGACACTTCTGGGTACCTCTGACACTCTTGGGGTACACCTCTCACCTCCCAGGTACTCTTGTGACACTCCTGGTACTTCTCTGACCTTGCTCCCAGGTACACCTCAGACACTCCAGGTACACCTCAAGGAACCTCCAAGTGCCTCAGACCTCCCAGGCACCTCGGCTTGCTCCCCCAGGTGCACACCGCTGACACTGCCAGGTACACCTCCTGACACTCCATGTACACCTCCGGCCTCCCAGGTTCACCTACCGGCACTCCCAGGTACCTCCTGACACTCCCCGTTTTCTCCCTGACAAATCCCAGGTACACCTCTGACACTCCCAGGTACTCCACTGACATTCCTGTTTTTCAAACTCCGGTGCGTCAATACTCCCAGATACACCTCTGGCTTGCTCCCAGGTACATCTCCTGCCTCCCAGGTACCTCGCCTCCCAGGTACACCTCAGACACTGCCAGGTGCCTCCAGACACTGCCAGGCCACCCCCTCGAACCACTCCAGGTACACCTCAGACACTCCAAGGTGCTCACAGCACTCCCAAGGTACCTCTGACACTCCCAGAGCACACCCTGTGGCCTCCCAGGTACACTTCAGACACTCCCAGGTACTGTGACACTCCCAAGGTGCACCTCTGACACTCCCAAGTACCTCTGACACTCCCAGGTACACCTCAGGCACTCCCAGGTACAACTCCCAGCCTCCAGGTAAACCTCCGATACTCCTAAGTACACCTCTGACCTCCCAGGTACACCTCTGACACTCCTAGGTATTCCTCTGACACTCCTGGTGTTGCCTCAGGCACTCCTGGGTATTCCTCTGACACTCCCAGGTACACCTCAGTCTCCTAGGTACCTCTCACCTCCCAGGTACACCTCTCACACACTCCCCAGTACTCCTGTGACCTCCCTGGTACTTTCTGACACTTCCAGGTACACCTCAGAACACACCGTTACCACAGACCTCCCAAATTTACACCTCCACATACTCCCAGGCACCCCCAACCTCCTGGTACATCTCTGACCTCCCATGTACACCTCCCAACACTCCCAGGTACACCTCCCAGCCTCCCAGGTACTCCACTGGCTCCCTGGTACACCCCAGCCT
>NW_024712598.1:0-51898 GCF_018991925.1 Homarus americanus
GGGGGAGTGTCAGGGGTGTACCTGGGAGTGTCTCAGGTGTACCTGGGAGTGTCTGAGGTGTACCTGGGAGTGTCTGAGGTTTATCTGGGAGTGTCAGAGAAGTACCAGGAGGTCACAGCAGTACCTGGGAGTGTGAGTTGAGTACCTGGGAGTGTCAGGAGTGTGCACCTGGGAGGTGTCAGGGGTACCAGGAAGGTCAGAGGAGCACCTGGGAGTGTCAGGTGTACCTGGGAGTGTCTGGAGGTGTCCCTGGGGAGGTCGGAGGTGTACCTGGGAGTGTCAAAGGTGTATTTGGGAGTGTCTGATGTATTCCTGAGAGCCAGAGGTGTACCGGGCGTACCGGAGGTGCACTGGGAGTGTGAGAGGTGCACCTGGGAGTGTCTGAGGTGTAAGTGGGAGTGTCAGAGGTGTACCTGGGAGTATCAGAGTGTACCTGGGAGTGTCTGAGGTGTACCTGGAAGTGTGTGAGGTGTACATGGAGTGTCAGCGTTGTACCTGGCAGGTTCACCAGTGTACCTGGGAGTGTCAGCAGTGTACCTGGGAGTGTCAGAGGTATACATGGGAGTATCAGAGGTGTACCTGGGAGATTCAGAGGTGCACCTAGGAGTATCTGAGGGCACTTGTCAGTGGAGCTACCTGGGAGTGTCAGAGGTACCAGGGAGTGTCAGTGGAGTACCTTTGAGTGTCGAAGGTGTACCTGGGAGTGTCGAAGGTGTACCTGGGAGCATCGGAGGTGTACCTGGGAGTGTCAGAGGTGTACCTGGGAGGTCAGGAGGTGTACCCTGGAGGTCAGAGGTGTACCTGGGAGTGTCAGAGAAGTCCAGGAGGTCAGAGGAGGCCTGGGAGGACTCAGTGGAGTACCTGGGAGGTCAGAGGTGTACCTGGGAGGTCAGGAGTGTACCAGGGAGTGTCTAGATACCTGAGAGTGTCAGGGGTGTTCCTGGGAGTGTCGGAGGTGTACCTGGGAGTGTCGGAGGTGTACCTGGGAGTGTCGGAGGTGTACCTGGGAGTGTCTGAGGTTGTACCAGGCAGTGTCACCGGTGTGACCTGGGAGGTCAGCAGGTACTGGAGTGTCAGAGGTATTCCTGGGAGTATCAGAGGTGTATCTGGGATTGCCAGAGGTGGCACCGAGTGTCTGAGGTGTATCTGGGAGGTCAGGAGAGCACCAGGAGTGTCACAGCAGTACCTGGGAGGTGAGTCGAGCACCTGGGAGGCCAGGAGGTGTACCTGGGAGTGTCAGGGGTGTACCAGGAAGTGTCAGAGGAGTAACTGGGATTATCAGTGGAGTACCTGGGAGGGTCAGAGGTGTACCTGGGAGTGTCAGGGGTGTACCAGGAGTGTCTGAGGAGGCACCGGGGAGTGTCAGGGTGTACCTGGGAGGTCGGAGGTGTACCTGGGAGTGTCGGACGTACCTGGGAGTGTCAAAGGTGTAGGCTGAGAGTGTCTGATGATTCTGAGAGAGCCAGAGGTGTACCTGGGCGTATCGGAGGTGTACCTGGGAGTTTGAGAGGTGTACCTGGGAGTGTCTGAGGTGTAAGTGGGAGGCCAGGTGTACCTGGGAGTGTCAGTCGTGTACCTGGGAGGTCAGAGGTGATCCTGAGAGTGTCAGAGGTGTAACCCTGGGAGGTCAGAGGTGTACCTGGAGTGTCAGAGGTATACCTGGGAGTGTCACAGCATGCAAAGGCAGTGTCACCGGTGTACATGGGAGGTCAGCAGTGTACCTGGAGTGTGAGAGGTATTCCTGGGAGTATCAGAGGTGTATCTGGGACTGTCAGAGGTGTACCTGGGAGTGTCTCAGGTGTACCTGGGAGGCCAGCGGTGCACCTGGGAGTGTCTCCAGGTGTACCTGGGAGGTCAGCGGTGCACCTGGGAGTGTCTGAGGTGTACCTGGGAGTGTCTGAGGTGTACCTGGGAGTGTCTGAGGTGTATCTGGGAGTGTCAGAGAAGTACAAGGGAGTGTCACAGCAGTACCTAGGAGGTGAGTCGAGTACCTGGGAGTGTCAGAGGTGTACCTGGGAGGTCAGGGGTGTACCAGGAAGTGTCAGAGGAGCACCTGGGAGGTCAGGGGTGTACCTGGGAGGTTGGAGGGTACCTGGGAGTGTCGGAGGTGTACCTGGGAGGCCAGAGGTGTACCTGGGAGTGTTAGAGGTGTACCTGGGAGTGGACCTGGGAGTGGCAGAGGTGTACCTGAAGGCCAGGAGTACCAGGAGGTCAGGAGAAGCACCTGGGAGTATCAGTGAGTACCGGGGAGTGTCAGAGCTGTACCTGGGAGGTCAGGGTTGTACCCAGGGAGTGTCTGAGGAGTACCTGGGAGTGTCAGGGGTGTACCTGGATTGTCGGAGGTGTGTAATTTGGGAGTGTCGGAGGTGTACCTGGAACGTCAGGAGGTGTACCTGGAGTGTCTGTGGTGCATAATCTGGGAGAGCCAGAGGTGCACCTGGGCTGCATCGGAGGGTGTACCTGGGAGGTGTGAGAGGTGTACCTGGGAGTGTCTGAGGTGTACCTGGGAGGCCAGGAGGGGGTGTACCTGGGAGGCTCAGGAGGAGTACCTGGGAGGTTAGAGGTGTACCTGGGCGTATCGGAGGTGCACCTGGGAGGTGGAGAGGGTGTACGTGGGAGGTCTGAGGTGTACCTGGGAGTGTCAGAGGTGCACCTGGGAGTGTCAGAGGAGCACCTGGGAGGCTGTGGGTGTACCTGGGAGTGTCGGAGGTGTACCTGGGAGTGTCGAAGGTGTATCTGGGAGGTCAGAGGTGTACCTGGGAGGTCAGAGGTGTACCTGGGAGTGTCAGGGGTGGCAATCTGGGGAGGTCGGAGGTGTACCTGGAGTGTCGAGTGTACCTGAAGTGTGTGAGATGTACATGGAGGTCAGCGGTGTACCTGGCAGGTCATGGTACCTGGTGTGTCAGCAGTACCTGGGGAGGCCCAGGAGGTCTGGAGTGTCAGAGGCACCAAGGAGGTCAGAGGAGTACCTTGAGGTCATGCGGGTGCACCTGGGAGTGCCTCAGAGGTGTACTGGAGTGTCAGAGGTGTACCTGGGAGTGTCAGAGAAGCTACCCAGTGAGTGTCAGAGGAGCACCTGGGAGTATCAGTGGATAATCTGGGAGTGCCTCAGAGGTGCACCCGGGAGGTCAGGGTGTACCACAGGAGTGTCTGAGGAGCACTTGGGAGGTCAGGGTGCACCTGGAGTGTCGATGGCACCTGGGATGTCGGAGGTGTTTCTGGGAGGTCAGAGGTGCACCTGGGAGGCTCAGAGGTGCACCTGGGGAGGCCAGGAGGTGCACCTGGGAGTGTCAGGGTGTACCAGGGGGTGTCTGAGGAGTACCGGAAAATGTCAGGTGTACCTTGGGAGTGTCAGAGGAGCACCTGGGAGGCCAGGGGTGCACCTGGGAGGTCGGAGGTGCACCTGGGAGGTCGGAGGTGCATCTGGGAGTGTCAGAGGTGTACCTGGGAGTGTCAGAGGTGCACCTGGGAGGCTCAAGGTGTACCTGGGAGGTCAGAGGTGTACCTGGGAGGCTCAGAGGAGTACCTGGATTACTCAGTGGAGCACCTGGGAGTGTCAGAGGTGCACCTGGGAGGTCAGGGGTGTACCAGGGAGGTCTGAGGAGTACCGGGGGCTCAGGGTGTACCTGGGGAGTGTCGGAGGTGTACCTGGGAATGCCGGAGGGCACCTGGGAGTGTCAAAGGTGTATTTGGGAGTGTCTGATTTATCTCTGAGAGAGCCAGAGGTGTATCTGGGCGTATCGGAGGTGTACTCAGTATGTGAGAGGTGTACCTGGGAGTGTCTGGAGGTGTAAGTGGGAGTGTCAGAGTGTGTACCTGGGAGTACTCAGAGGTGTACCTGGGAGTGCCTGAGGTGTACCTGCTGGAAGTGTGTGGGTGTGTACATGGGAGTGTCAGCGGTGTACCTGGTGGTGGTCTGCGGTGTACCTGGAGTGTCAGAGTGAGTAACTGGGAGGCTCATGGCGTACCTGGGAGTGTCAGAGGTGCAATCTGGGAGTGTCGAGGCACCCTGGAGGTCAAGGAGGTGCACCTGGGAGTGTCAGAGGAGCAATCTGATCATCAGTGAGTACCTGGGAGGCCTGCCTGCACCTGGGAGTGTCAGGGTGTACCAGGAGTGTCTGGAGGAGTACCGGGGAGTGTCAGGGGTGTACCTGGGAGTGTCGAAGGTGTACCACCTGGAAGTGTCGGAGGTGTACCTGGGGAGGCCTGCTGTGTATTTGGGAGTGTTCGTTGATGTATCTCTGAGAGAGCCAGAGGTGTACCTGCTGCATCGGAGGTGTACCCAGGAGTGTGAGGTGTACCTGGGAGGGGTCTGAGGGGTGTAAGTGGGGAGGTCAGAGGGGTGTACCTGGGAGTATCAGAGGTGGCACCTGGGTGTGTCTGAGGTGTACCTGAAGTGTGTGTGATGTACATGAGTGTCAGCGGTGTACCTGACAGGGTCAGCGGTGTACCTGGGAATCGTCACTAGTGTAATCTGGGAGTGTCAGAGGCATACCTGGGAGGCTCAGACGTGCACTGCTGAGTGTCAGAGGAGTACCTGGGAGGTCATGGTGTACCTGGCAGTGTCAGAGGTGTACCCTGGAGGCCAGGAGGGTGTACCTGGGAGGCTGGGGAGAAGTACCAGTGGGAGTGTCAGAGGAGTACCTTGGGAATATCAAGTGGAGTACCCGGAGTGTCAGGAGGTGCACCTGGGAGTGTCAGGGGTGTACCAGGGAGGTCTGACGAGTACCTGGGAGGTCTGATGTGTACCTGGGAGTGTCTGGAGTACCTGGGAGTGTCTGATGTGTGTATCTGGGAGTGCCAGATAGGCTACCCAGGAGGCCCACAGCAGGCCTGGGAGGGGTGAGTCGAGCACCTGGGAGGTCAGAGGTGTACCTGGGGAGGTCAGGGTGTACCAGGAAGTGTCAGGAGTGAGTACCTGGGGAGTGTCAAGGGTGTACTGGGAGTGTCGGAGGTGCACCTGGGAGTGTCGAGGTACCTGGGAGTGTCAGAGGTGCACCTGGGAGGCCAGGAGGTGCACCTGGGAGTGGCAGAGGCACCTGGAAGTGTCAGAGAAGCACCAGGGAGGTCAGAGAAGCACCTGGAGCATCAGTGGAGTACCGGGAGGTCAGGAGGTGCAATCTGGGAGGTCAGGGTTGTGCCCAGGAGGTCTGAGGAGCAATCTGGGAGTGTCATCAGGGGTGCACCTGGATTGCCTGATAGTGCACCTTGGGAGCGTCAGATATGCACTGGGAGGCTCAGAGGTACCTGGGAGGCCAGAGGAGTACCTGGCAGATTATCAGTGGAGTACCTGGGAGGTCAGAGGTGTACCTGGGAGTGTCAGGGTGTACCCAGGGAGGTCTGAGGAGTAACGGGGAGGTCAGGGTGTACCTGGGAGTGTCGGAGGTGTACCTGGGAGTGTCAGAGGTGTACCTGGGGAGTGTCTGTGGTATACGTGGAGAGCCAGAGGTACCTAAGTGCATCGGAGGTGTACCTGGGAGGTGAGGTGTACCTGGGGAGTGTCTGAGGTGTAATCTGGAGGTCAGGAGGTGTACCTGGGAGGTCAGGAGGAGTACATGGAGGCCAGGGGTGTACCTGGGGAGTGTCGGAGGTGCACCTGGGAGGCGTCAGAGGCGCACCTGGGGAGGTCAGAGGTGTGTACCTGGGAGTAAGCCAGAGTGAGCACCTGGGATTATCAGGTGGAGTACCTGGGAGTGTCAGAGGTGCACCTGGGAGTGTCAGGGTGTACCAGGGAGTGGGTCTGCTGAGGAGTACCGGGGAGTGTCAGGGTGTACCTGGGAGTGTCGGAGGTGTACCTGGGAGGTCGGAGGTGTACCTGGGAGGGGTCAAAGGTGTATTTGGGGAGTGTCTGATGTATTCCTGAGAGAGCCAGAGGTGTACCTGGGCGCATCGGAGGTGTACCTAGGAGTGTGAGAGGTGTACCTGGGGAGTGTCTGAGGTGTAAGTGGGAGGTCAGAGGTGTACCTGGGAGTATCAGAGGTGTGTACCTGGGAGTGTCTGAGGGGTGCACCTGGAAGTGTGTGATGTACATGGAGTGCTTCCATCTGGTGCATCATCCGGTATATGGTGCACCTGGGGAGGCCAACAGTGTACCTGGGAGGCCCAGATGCATACCTGGGAGGTCAAGGTACTCAAGGAGTGTCGAGGAGTACCTGGGAGGCTCATGGTGTACCTGGGAGTGTCAGAGGTGTACCTCAGAGTGCCTGTGAGGTGTACCTGGGAGGCCGAGAAGTACCAGGGAGGTCAGAGGAGTACCTGGGAGTATCAGTGGAGTACCTGGGAGTGCCTGTGTGGGTGTACCAGGAAGTGTCAGGAGGAGTACCTAGGAGTGTCAGGGGTGTTTCTGGGGAGGTCGAAGGTGTACCTGGGAGTGTCGGAGGTGTACCTGGGAGTAAATGAAGGTACCTGGGAGTGTCTGAGGTGTTCTGTGAGGCCAGAGGTGTACCTGGGAGGTCAGACGTGTATCTGGGAGTGTCAGATGATCCTGAGAGTGTCAGGAGGCACCTGGGAGGCCAGAGGTGTACCTGGGATGTCAGGAGGCATACCTGGGAGGCTCACCAGTACCTGGGAGGCCAGGCGCATTCTGGGAGTATCAGAGGTGTAATCCGGGAGTGTCAGAGGTGTACCTGGGAGTGTCTCAGGTGTACCTGGGAGGCCATGGTGCATCTGGGAGTGGGGTCTGAGGTGTACCTGGGAGGTCTGAGGTGTACCTGGGAGTGTCTGAGGTGTATCTGGGAGTGTCGAGAAGGCTCAGGAGGTCACAGCAGCACCTGGGAGTGTGAATCGAGTACCTGGGAGTGCAGAGGTGTACCTGGTAGTGTCAGGGGTGTACCAGGAAGTGGCAGAGGAGCACCTGAGAGGTCAGGGTACCTGGGAGTGTCGGAGGTGTACCTGGGAGGTCGGAGGTGACCTGGGAGTGCCAGGGGTTACCTGGAGGTCAGAGAAGTACCAGGGAGTGTCAGAGAAGTACCTGGGAGAATCAGTGGAGTACCGGGAGTGTCAGAGGTGTACCTGGGAGTGTCAAGGTTGTACCAGGGAGTGTCTGAGGAGTACCTGGGAGTGTCAGGGGTGTACCTGGGATTGTCGGAGGTGTACCTGGGAGTGTCGGAGGTGTACCTGGGAGTGTCAGAGGTGTACCTGGGAGTGTCTGTGGTATACCTGGAGTGAGAGGTACCTGGGAGTGTCAGAGGAGTAACTGGGATTGTCAGGGGTGTACCTGGAGCGTCGGAGGTGTACCTGGGAGCACGGAGGTGTATCTGGGAGTGTCAGAGGTGTACCTGGGAGTGTCAGAGGTGTACCTGGGAGTGTCAGAGGTACCTGGGAGTGTCATGGTGTACCTGGGAGTGTCAGAGGTGTACCTGGGAGGTCAGGCGGTACCAGGAAGTGTCAGGAGGAGTACCTGGGAGTGTCAGTGTACCTGGGATTGTCGGAGGTACCTGGGAGTGTCGGAGGTGTACCTGGGAGTGTCAGAGGTGTACCTGGGAGTGTTCTGATACCTGGAGAGCCAGAGGTGTACCTGAGGTATCGGAGGTGTACCTGGGAGTGTGAGAGGTGTACCTGGGAGTGTCTGAGGTGTACCTGGGAGTGTCAGAGGTACCTGGGAGGTCAGGAGAGTACCTGGGAGTGTCAGGTGTACCTGGGAGTGTCGGAGGTGACCTGGGAGTGTCAGAGGCGTACCTGGGAGGTCAGAGGTGTACCTGGGAGTGTCAGAGGAGTACCTGGGATTATCAGTGGAGTACCTGGGAGTGTCAGAGGTGTACCTGGGAGTGTCAGGTGTACCACGGGAGTGTCTGAGGAGCACTGGGAGGTCAGGGGTGTACCTGGGAGTGTCGGAGGTGTACCTGGAGTGTCGGAGGTGTACCTGGGAGTGTCAAAGGTGTATTTGGGAGTGTCTGATGTATTCCTGAGAGAGCCAGAGGTGTACCTGGGCGTATCGGAGGTGTACCTAGGAGTGTGAGAGGTACCTGGGAGTGTCTGAGGTGTAAGTGGGAGGCAGAGGTGTACCTGGGAGCATCAGAGGTACCTGGGAGTGTCTGAGGTGTGTGTGTGAGATGTACATGAGGTGTCACTGTATCTGGCAGGGTCAGCGGTGTACCTGGGAGTGTCAGCAGGTACCTGGGAGTGTTGGGGAGGTATACCTGGGAGGTCAGGAGGTGTACCAAGGAGTGTCAGAGGAGTGGCCTGGGAGTAACAGGGTGTACCTGGGAGTGTCAGAGGTGTACCCGGAGTGTCAGGAGGTGCACCTGGGAGTGCCGAGAAGCACCTGGAGGTCAGAGGAGCACCTGGGAGCATCAGGGTGAGCACCTGGGAGTGTCAGGGTGTACCAGGAAGTGTCAGAGGAGCACCCAGGGAGTGTCAGGGTGTTTTGGGAGTGTCGAAGGCAAAACGGAGTGTCGGAGGTGTACCTGGGAGAGTGTCGAAGGCAGCCTGGGAGTGTCTGAGGCACGGGAGTGTCAGAGGTGCATCACCCAGAGTGTCAGACGTGTATCTGGGAGTGTCAGATGTGATCCTGAGAGTGTCAGAGGTGTAACCTGGGAGGTCAGAGGTGCACTCTGGGAGCGTCAGAGGCATACCTGGAGTGTCAGCAGTGTACCTGGGAGGTCACGGTATTCCTGGGAGCATCAGAGGTGCAACTGGGAGGTCAGAGGTGTACCTGGGAATGTCTCTTGAGGTGTACCTGGGAGGTCAGCAGCATCTGGGAGTGTCTGGAGGTACCTGGGAGTGTCTGAGGTGTACCTGGGAGTGTCTGGAGGTGTATCTGGGAGTGTCAGGAGAAGCAACCAGAGTGTCGCTGGCAGTACCTGGGAGTGTGAGTCGAGTACCCGGGGAGGTCAGAGGTGTACCTGGTAGGTGTCAGGGGTGCACCAGGAAGTGCAGAGGAGTACCTGAGAGTGTCAGGGGTGTACCTGGGAGGTCGGAGGTGTACCTGGGAGCAAGTCGGAGGTGTACCTGGGAGTGTCAGAGGTGTACCTGGGAGCATGTCAGGAGAAGTACCAGGGAGTGTCAGGAGAAGTACCTGGGAGAATCAGGTGGAGGCCGTGAGTGTCAGGAGGTACCTGGGAGGCCAAGGTTGTACCAGGGAGTGTCTGAGGAGTACCTGGGAGTGTCAGGGGTGTACCTGATTGTCGGAGGTGTACCTGGAGGCCGGGAGGTGGCCTGGGAGCAAGCCTGGGAGGTACCTGGGAGTAAGCCCAGCATACCTGGGAGGGGTGGAGGCACTGGAGGTTGAAGAGGAGCATCTGGGATTGTCAGTGTACCTGGGAGTGTCGGAGGTGTACCTGGGAGTGTCGGAGGCAGATCTGGGAGTGCCGGGCAGGCACCTGGGAGTGTCAGAGGTGTACCTGGGAGTGCTCAGAGGTGTACCTGGGAGCAAGGTCATGGTGTACCTGGGAGTGTCAGGAGGTGTACCTGGGAGCCAGGCGGTACCAGGGAAGTGCTGAGAGCACCTGGGAGTGTCAGGGTGTACCTGGGAGTGTCGTGGTGGAGGTGTACCTGGGAGTAAGCGGAGGTGTACCTGGGAGTGCCAGAGGTGTACTGGGAGTAAGCAGAGGTGTACCTGGGAGTGGCAGAGGTGTACCTGGAAGTGTCAGGAGAAGTACCAGGGAGGTCAGAGAAGTGCCTGGGAGTATCAGTGGAGTACCGGGGAGTGTCAGAGGTGTACCTGGGGAGTGTCAGGTTGTACCAGGAGTGTCTGAGGAGTACCTGGGAGTGTCAGGGGTGTACCTGATTGTTTGAGGTAACCTGGGAGGTTTTGAGGTGTGCACCCTGGGAGTGCCTGCAGGTGTGCACCTGGGAGTGTCTGTTGCATACCTGGGAGAGCCAGAGGTGTACCATGCATCGGAGGTGCACCTGGGAGGAGAGGTGTACCTGGGAGTGTCTGAGGTGTACCTGGGAGGTCAGAGGTGTACCTGGGAGTGTCAGAGGAGTACCTGGCAGGTCAGGGGTGTACCTGGGAGTGTCGGAGGTACTTCAGAGGTCGGAGGTGTATCTGGAGTGTCAGAGGTGCACATGGAGTTTCAGGAGGTGTACCTGGGAGTGTCAGAGGTGTACCTGGGAGGTTGTGGCACCTGGGAGTGTCAGAGGAGCACTGGGATGGCTAGGTGAGCCTGGGAGCAAGCCAGAGGTGTACCTGGGAGGTCAGGGGTGTGGGACTGGGGAGTGTCTGAGGAGTACCGGGGAGTGTCAGGGTACCTGGGAGTGGAGGTGTACCTGGGAGGCCTGAGGTGCACCTGGGAGTGTCAAAGGTGTATTTGGGAGTGTCTGATGTATTCTGAGAGAGCCAGATGTACCTGGGCGTATCGGAGGTGTACCTAGGAGTGTGAGAGGTACCTGGGAGTGTCTGAGGTGTAAGTGGGAGGTCAGAGGTGTACCTGGGAGACCAGAGGTGGGCCTGGGAGTGTCTGAAGTGGCACTCAAGTGTGTGAGGTGCACATGGAGTGTCAGCGTGTACCTGGTAGGGTCACGATGTACTTTGGGAGGCCAGAGGAGTGGGCCTGGGAGGTTGCGGGTGTACCTGGGAGGCGTTGGGAGGTGTACCTGGGAGTGTCAGGAGGTGTACTCGAGTGTCAGAGGTGTACCTGGGAGGTCAGAGGAGTACCTGGGATTATCAGTGGAGTATCTGGGAGGCCAGAGGTGTACCTGGGAGTGTCAGGTGTGTACCAGGAGGCCTGAGAGCACGGGGAGGCCAGGTGTACCTGGGAGTGTCAGGAGGTGTACCTCGGAGGTCAGAGGTGTACCTGGAGCAGTTAGGAGGTGTAACTGGGAGTGGCAGAGGTGTACCTGGAAGTGTCAGAGAAGCACCAGGGAGTGTCAGAGAAGTACCTGGGAGCATCAGTGGAGCAACGGGAGTGTCAGCGGTGTACCTGGGAGTGTCAGGGTTGCAAGGCGGAGTGTCTGAGGAGTACCTGGGAGTGTCAGGGGTGTACCTGATTGTCGGAGGTGTACCTGGAGCATGGAGGTGTACCTGGGAGGTCAGAGGTGTACTCTGGGAGTAACTCACAAGGTATACCTGGGAGAGCCAGAGGTGGCACCAAGGCATTGAGGTGTGCTTTGGGAGTGTGGGAGAGGTGTACCTGGGAGGTTTGAGGGGTGTACCTGGGAGTGTCAGAGGCGTGTACCTGGGAGTGTCAGAGGAGTACCCGAGTGTCAGGGGTGTACCTGGGAGTAAGCCGGAGGTGTACCCGGGAGTGTCGGAGGTGATCTGGGAGGGTCAGGAGGTGTACCTGGGAGTTTCAGAGGTGTACCTGGGAGTGTCAGAGGTACCTGGGAGTGTCAGAGGTGTACCCGGGAGGTTAGAGATTACCCAGATTATCAGTGAGTACCTGGGGAGTGTCAGGAGGTGTACCTGGGAGGTCAGGGGTGTACTGGGGAGTGTCTGAGGAGCACTGGGAGGTCAGGGGTGTACCTGGGAGTGTCGGAGGTGTACCTGGGAGTGTCGGAGGTGTACCTGGGAGGCCAAGGTGTATTTGGGAGTGGGTGCCTGATGCATTCTCAGAGAGCCAGAGGTGTACCAGCCCATGCATCGGAGGTGTACCTAGGAGGTGAGGGAGGTGTACCTGGGAGTGCCTGAGGTGTAAGGTGGGAGGTCAGAGGTGTACTTGGGAGTACCAGAGGTGCACCTGGGAGGTTCTGAGGTGTACCCGGGAAGGTGAGGTGTACATGTGGAATGCTCATGTGTACCTGGCAGGGTCAGGCGGTGCACCTGGGAGTGTCAGAGGAGGCACCTGGAGTGTCATGGTGTACCTGGAAGTGTCAGAGGTACCTGGGAGCAAGTCAGGAGGTGTACCGGGAGTGTCAGAGGTGCACTTGGGATGTCAGGAGGAGTACCTGGGGACATTGGGTGGAGTACCTGGGAGGTCAGAGGTGCACCTGGGGAGTGTCAGGGTGTACCAGGGAGCAAGCCTGAGAGCACCGGGGAGGTCAGGGGTACCTGGGCGTTTTCAAGGTGTACCTGGGAGTGTCGGAGGTGTACCTGGGAGGCCAAAGGTGACGGGAGTGTCTGATGCCTCTGAGAGAGCCAGAGGTGTACCTTGGCGTATCGGAGGTGTACCCAGGAGGTGAGAGGTGTACCTGGGAGTGTCTGAGGTGTAAGTGGGAGTGTCAGAAGTGTACCTGGGAGTATCAGAGGTACCTGGGAGTGTCTGAGGTGTACCTGAAATGTGTGGAGATGTACATGGAGGTCAGCGGTGTACCTGGCAGGGTCAGGGGTGGTGTACCTGGGAGTGTCAGCAGTGGGTACCTGGGAGTGTCAGAGGTATACCTGGGAGCAGAGGTGTACTCAAGGAGGTCAGAGGAGTACCTGGGAGTGTCATGGTGTACTCTGGGAGGTCAGAGGTGTACCTGGGAGTGTCAGGAGGTGTACCTGGAGGACAGAGAAGTACCAGGGAGTGTCAGAGGAGTACCTGGGAGTATCAGTGGAGTACCTGGGAGTGTCCAGAGGCCTGGGAGTGTCAGGGGTGTACCAGGAGTGTCTTGGGGAGTACCTGGGAGTGTCTGAGGTGTACCTGGGAGTGTCTGAGGTGCACCTGAGTGTTCGATGTGTATCTGGGAGTCAGAGAAGTACCAGGGAGCTCACAGGCACCTGGGAGTGTGAGTCGAGTACCTGGGAGGCCAGGAGGTGTACCTGGGAGGTCAGGGTGTACCAGGAAGTGTCAGAGGAGTACCTGGGAGGCCAGGGGTGTACCTGGGAGTGTCGGAGGTGTACCTGGGAGGTCGGAGGTGTACCTGAGAGTGTCAGAGGTGTACCTGGGAGTGTCAGAGGTAACGGGAGTGGCAGAGTGTACCTGGAAGTGTCAGAAGGGCTCAGGGAGGTCAGAGAAGTACCGGGAGCATCAGTGGGAGTACCGGGAGTAGTGGGAGGTGTACCTGGGAGTGTCAGGGGTTGTACCTGGGAGTGTCTGAGGAGTACCTGGGAGGCCAGGGGTGTAACTGGGATTGTCGGAGGTGTACCTGGGAGTGTCGGAGGTGTACCTGGGAGGCCAGAGGTGTACCTGGGAGTGTCTGTCGTATACCTGGGAGAGCCAGAGGTGTACCTGGAGCTGTACGGAGGTGTACCTGGGAGTGTGAGAGGTGTACCTGAGTGTCAAGGTGTGCACCTGGAGTGCCTGGAGG
The DNA here is from genome assembly GCF_018991925.1 of Homarus americanus. NCBI lineage: Eukaryota > Metazoa > Arthropoda > Malacostraca > Decapoda > Nephropidae > Homarus > Homarus americanus. Next base: position 13,111 of record NW_024712598.1, read on the forward strand.
TACCTGGGAGTGTCAGAGGAGTGGGAGTGTCAGGGGTGTACCTGGGAGTGTCGGAGGTGTACCTGGGAGTGTCGGAGGTGTATCTGGGAGTGTCAGAGGTGTACCTGGGAGGTGTAGAGGTACCTGGGAGTGTCGGGTGTACCTGGGAGTGTCAGAGGTGTACCTGGGAGGCCAGAGGAGGCCTGGGATTACTGGGGCAGAGTACCTGGGAGGCCAGAGGTGTACCTGGGAGGCCAGGGGTACCTGGGAGTGTCTGAGGAGTACCGGGAGTGTCAGGTGTACCTGAGTGTCGGAGGTGTACCTGGGAGTGTCGGAGGTGTACCTGGAGGTCAAAGGTATTTGGGAGTGTCTGATGTATTCTGAGAGAGCCAGAGGTGTAACCTGGGCGTGCACGGGAGGTGTACCAGGAGTGTGAGAGGTGTACCTGGGAGGTTCGAGGTGGGCGGGAGTGTCAGAGGTGTACCTGGAGTATCAGAGGTGTACCTAGGAGTGTCTGAGGTGTACCTGGGAGTGTGTGAGGTGCACATGGAGGTCATGGAGGCACTGGCAGGGTCAGGGTGTACCTGGGAGGGTCAGAGGTGTACCTGGGAGGTGGGGAGGTGTACCCGGGAGTGTCAGGAGGTGTACCTGGGAGGTCAGAGGAGTACCTGGGATTATCAGTGAGGCACGAGGAGTGTCAGGAGGTGTACCTGGGAGGCCAGGGGTGTACCAGGGAGTGTCTGAGGAGTACTGGGAGTGTCAGGGGTGTACCTGGGAGTGTCGAAGGTACCTGGGAGTGTCGGGAGGTGTACCTGGGAGTCTAAGGTGTATCTGGGAGTGTCTGATGTGCCCTGAGAGAGCCAGAGGTGTACCTGGGCGTATCGGGAGGTGTACCTGGGAGTGTGAGAGGTGTACCTGGGAGTGTCAGAGGTGTACCTGGGAGTGTCAGAGGTACCTGGGAGGTCAGGAGGTACCAGAGTGTCAGAGGAGTACCTGGGATTATCAGTGGGAGTACTGGGAGGTCAGAGGTGTACCTGGGAGCGTCAGGGGGTGTACCAGGGGTGTCTGAGGAGTACTGGGAGTGTCAGGGGTGTACCTGGGAGGTCGGAGGTGTACCTGGGAGTGTCGGAGGTACCTGGGAGTGTCAAAGTATTTGGGAGCAGTTTGATGTATTCCTGAGAGAGCCAGAGGTGTACCTGGGCGTATCGGAGGTGTACCTCAGGAGGTGAGGTACCTGGGAGTGTTCGAGGTGTAAGTGGGAGGTCAGGAGGTGTACCTGGGAGTATCAGGAGGTGTACCTGGGAGTGTCGAGGTGTACCTGGGGGAAGTGTGTGGGAGGTACATGGGAGTGTCATGGTGTACCTGGAGGGCTGAGGGGTGTACCTGGGAGGCCAGAGGAGTACCTGGGAGGTCGAGGTGTACCTGGGAGGTCCAGAGGTGTACTGGGAGTGTCAGGAGGTGTACCTGGAGTGTCAGAGGTGTACCTGGGAGTGTCAGAGGAGTATCTGGGATTATCAGTGAGTACCTGGGAGTGTCAGAGGTGTACCTGGGAGCGGGCCAGGGGTGTACCAGGAGTGTCTGAGGAGTACCGGGAGGTCAGGTGTACCTGGGAGTGTCGGGTAACGGGAGTGCCGGAGGTGTACCTGGGAGTGTCAGAGTGTATTTGGGAGTGTCTGATGTATACCTGAGAGAGCCAGGAGGTGTACCTGGGAGCACGGGAGGTGTACCTAGAGTGTGAGAGGTGTACCTGGGAGTGTCTGGGGTGTACGTGGGAGGTCAGAGGTGTACCTGGGAGCATCAGAGGTGCACCTGGGAGTGTCTGAGGTACCTGGAAGTGTGTGAGGTGTACATGGAGTGTCAGCGGTGTACCTGGCAGGGTCATCGGTGTACCTGGGAGTGTCAGAGGCACCTGGGAGGCCAGAAGTATACCTGGGAGGCGAGAAGCACCAGGGAGTGTCAGAGAAGTACCTGGGAGAATCAGTGGAGTACCGAGTGTCAGGAGGTGTACCTGGGAGTGTCAAGGTTGTACCAGGGAGTGTCTGAGGAGGCCTGGGAGTGTCAGGGGTGCCTGGGATTGTCGGAGGTACCTGGGAGTGTCGGAGGTGTACCTGGGAGTGTCAGAGGTGTACCTGGGAGTGTCTGAGGTATACCTGGGAGAGCCAGAGGTGTACTCAAGGCACGGGAGGTGTACCTGGGAGTGGAGAGGTGTACCTGGAGGTTCGAGGTACCTGGAGTGTGAGAGGTGTACCTGGGAGTGAAAGTGAGGGTAACTGGGAGTGTCGGGGTGTACCTGGAGTGTCGGAGGTGGGAGGTCGGAGGTGTACCTGGGAGTGCTGGGAGGTGTACCTGGGAGGCAGGGGAGGTACCTGAGTGTCGGAGGTGCCTGGGAGGCTGGGAGGTACCTGGGAGGTTCAGAGGCCGGGAGAGCTGGAGGTACCTGAAGGTGGTCAGAGGTGTACCTGGGAGGTGAGAGGTACCTGGGAGGTCTGAGGTGTACCTGGGAGTGTCAGGAGGTACCTGGGAGGTCAGAGGTGTACCTGGGAGTGTCAGGGGTGTACCTGGGAGTGTCGGGAGGTGTACCTGGGAGTGACAGAGGTGTACCTGGGAGGCTGAAGTGCACCTGGGAGGCCAGAGGTGTACCTGGGAGTGTCAGAGGTGTACCTGGGAGTGTCAGTGGAGTACCTGGGAGGCCAGAGGAGTACCTGGGAGTGTCAGGGGTGTACCTGGGAGTGTCGGAGGTACCTGGGAGGTCGGAGGTGTACCTGGGAGTGTCAAGGTGATGGGAGTGTCTGATGTATTCATGGAGAGAGCCAGAGGTACCTGCACGGGAGGTGTACCTGAGGAGTGTGAGAGGTGTACCTGGGAGTGTCTGAGGTGTGGCGGGAGGTTGGAGGTGTACCTGGGAGTATCAGAGGTGTACCTGGGAGGTCTGAGGTACCTGGAAGTGTGTGAGATGTACCTGGAGTGTCATAGCGGTGTACCTGGGAGTGTCAGCGGTGTACCTGGGAGGTCAGAGGAGTACTGGGAGTGTCAAGGGTGTACCTGGGGAGGTCAGAGGTAAAATTGGGAGGTCAGGAGGTACCTCGGAGTGTCAGGGGAGGTGTGCCTGGGAGGCTGTGGAGGAGTACCTGGGATTGTCAGGGGAGTACCTGGGAGGCCAGAGGTGTACCTGGGAGTGTCAGGGGTACCTGGGAGTGTCTGAGGAGTACCGGGAGGTCAGGGTGTACCTGGGAGTGTCGAAGGTACCTGGGAGTGCCTGGAGGTACCTGGGAGTGTCAGAGGTGTATTTGGGAGTGTCTGATGTATTCTGGAGAGCCAGAGGTGTACCTGTATCGGAGGTGCACCAGAGTGTGAGAAGTACCTGGGAGTGTCTAGGGTGTAAGTGGGAGGCCAGAGGTGTACCTGGGAGCACTGAGATGTACCTGGGAGTGTCTGAGGTGTACCTGAAGTGTGTGAGATGCACATGAGTGTCAGGGTGTACCTGGCAGGGTCAGAGTGTACCTGGGAGTGTCAGAGGAGTACCTGGGAGTGTCATGGTGTACCTGGGAGGCCAGGAGGTGTACTTGGAGGTTGGGAGGTGTACCTGGGAGTGTCAGGGAGGTGTACTGGGATTGTCAGTGAGTACCTGGGAGTGTCAGGAGGTGTACTGGGAGGCCAGGTGTACCAGGGAGTGTCTGAGGAGTCCTGGGAGGTCAGGGGTGTAATGGAGTGTCTGAGGTGTACCTGGGAGTGTCGGAGGTGTAACTGGGAGTGCTGGGGAGGTGTGGCCTGGGAGGCCAGAGGTGTACCTGGAGTGTCAGAGGTGTACTGGTAGCAGTCAGAGGTGTACCTGGAGGTCAGGAGGAGTACCTGGGATTACAGTGGAGGCCTGGGAGTGTCAGGAGGTACCTGGGAGGTCAGGTGTACCTGGGAGTGTCAGAGGAGGCCAGGAGGTCAGGGGGTGTACCTGGGAGTGTCAGAGGTGTACCTGGGAGTGTCAGGAGGGGTACCTGGGAGTTTCAAAGGGTGACGGGGAGTGTATGGCCTTGAGAGAGCCAGAGGTGTACCTGCACGGGAGGTACCAGGGAGTGTGAGAGGTGGGAGGTGCCTGAGGTGTATGGGAGTGTCAGAGGTGTAACGGGAGTATCAGAGGTACTGGGAGTGTCTGAGGTACCTGAGTGTGTGAGGTGTACCTGGGAGTGTCAGCGGTGTACCTGGGAGGGTCAGGGTACCTGGGAGGTCAGTAGTGTACCTGGGAGTGTCAGAGGCATACCTGGGAGGTCAGAGGTGGTACCAAGGAGTGTCAGAGGAGTACCTGGGAGTGTCATGGGTGTACCTGGGAGTGTCAGAGGTGTACCTGGAGTGTCAGAGGTGTACCTGGAGGTCAGAGAAGTACCAGGAGTGTCAGAGGAGTACCTGGGAGTATCAGTGGAGTACCTGGGAGTGTCAGAGGTGTAATGGGAGGTTGGGGTGTACCAGGAGTGTCTGAGAGTACCTGGGAGGCTGGGGTGTACCTGGGAGTGTCGGAGGTGTACCTGGAGTGTCGGAGGTGTATCTGGGAGTGTCAGAGGTGTACCTGGGAGTGCAGAGGTACTGGAGTGTCTGAGGGCCTGGGAGTGTCAGAGGTGTACCAGGGGTGTCTGAGGAGTACCTGAATGTCAGGGTGTACCTGGGAGTGTCAGAGGTGTACCTGGGAGGTTGGTGTACCAGGAGTGTCGGAGGTGTACCTGGGAGTGTCGGAGGTGTATCTGGGAGTGTCGGAGGTGTACCTGGAGTGTCAGAGGTGTACCTGGGAGTGTCAGGAGGTGTGCCTGGGAGTGTCAGAGGTGTACCTGGGAGGTCAGAGGTGTACCTGGGATTATCAGTGGAGTACCTGAATGTCAGGAGGTGGAGCTGGGAGTGTCAGGGGTGTACCAGGGAGTGTCTGAGGAGTACCGGGAGTGTCAGGGTGTACCTGGGAGGTCGGAGGTGTACCTGGAGTGTCAAAGGTATTTGGGAGTGTCTGATGTACCTGAGAGCCAGAGGTGTACCTGGGCGTATCGGAGGTGTTCCTGGAGTGTAGGAGGTGCACTGGGAGTGTCTGAGGTGTAAGTGGTAGTGTCAGAGGTGTAGCTGGGAGTATCAGAGGTGTACCTGGGAGGTCTGAGGTGTACCTGGAAGTGTGTGAGGTACCTGGGAGTGTCAGAGGTGTACCTGGGAGTGTCAGAGGTGTACCTGGGAGGTCAGAGGTGTACCTGGAGTGTCAGAGGTGCACCTGGGAGTGTCTGAGGTGTACCTGGGAGTGTCTGAGGTGTACTTAGTAGTGTCTGTGGTGTAACTGGGAGTGTCAGAGTTGTACCTGGGAGTGTCAGAGGTGTGCCTGGGAGTGTCAGGTGTGTACCTGGGAGGTCGAGGAGTACCTGGAGTGTCAGAGGAGTACCTGGGAGTGTCAGAGTCTTGGAGGCCAGAGGTGTACCTGGGAGTGTCTGAGGTGTACCTGGAAGTGTATGAGGTGTACCTGCAAGTGTCAGCTGTGTACCAGGGAGTGTCAGAAGAGTACCTGGGAGTGTCAGAGGTGTATTTGGGAGTGTCTGATGTATTCCTGAGAGAGCCAGAGGTGTACCTGGGCGTATCGGAGGTGTACCTGGGAGTGTCTGAGGTGTACCTGGAAGTGTGTGAGGTGTACTTGGGAGTGTCTGAGGTGTAAGTAGTGTCAGAGGTGTAGCTGGGAGTATCAGAGGTGTACCTGGGAGTGTCTGAGGTGTACCTGGAAGTGTGTAGTGTACCTGGGAGTGTCAGAGGTGTACCTGGGAGTGTCAGAGGTGTACCTGGAGTGTCAGAGGTGTACCTGGGAGTGTCAGAGGCACCTGGGAGTGTCTGAGGTGTACCTGGGAGTGTCTGAGGTGTACTTAGTGTCTGTGGTGTACCTGGGAGGCTGAGTTGTGCCTGGGAGTGTAAGAGGTGTACCTGGGAGTGTCAGGTGTGTACCAGGGAGTGTCGAGGAGTACCCGGGAGTGTCAGAGGAGGACCTGGGAGGTCAGAGGTGTACCTGGGAGGGTCAGAGGTGTACCTGAAGTGTCAGAGGTGTACCTGGCAGTGTCGCGTGTACCTGGAGGTCAGGAGGTGTACCTGGAGTGTCAGAGGTGTACCGGAGTGTGAGAGGTTTGCCTGGGAGGTTCGGAGGTGTACCTGGGAGTGTCAGAGGTGCACCTGGGGTGTCTGAGGTGTACCTGGGAGTATCTGAGGTGTTGGGAGGTCAGACTTGTACCTGGGAGTGTCAGAGGTGTAGGTGGAGTGCCAGAGGTGTACCTTGAGGTCAGTGGTGTACCTGGGAGTGTCAGGTGTGTACCAGGGAGTGTCAGAGGAGTACCTGGGAGTGTCAGAGGAGTACCTGGGAGTGTCAGAGGTGCACCTGGGAGTGTCAGAGGTGTACCTGGGAGTGTCTGAGGTGTAACTGGCGAGTGTATGAGGTATACCTGGGAGTTTCAGGTGTGTACCAGGGAGTGTCTGAAGAGTACCTGGGAGTGTCAGAGGGGTACCTGGGAGTGTCAGAGGTGTACCTGGGAGTATCGAAGGTGTACCTGGGAGTGTCAGAGAAGTACCAGGGAGTGTCATAGCAGTACCTGGGAGTGTCAGTGGAGTACATGGGAGTGTCAGAGGTGTACATGGGAGTGTCAGGGGTGTACCAGGGAGTGTCAGAAGAGTACCTGGGAGTGTCAGGGTGTCTGGGAGTGTCGGAGGTGTACCTGAGTGTCGGAGGTGTATCTGGGAGTGTCAGAGGTGTTCCTGGGAGTGTCAGAGGTACCTGAGGTACCTGGGAGGTCAGAGGTGTGCCTGGAGTGTCAGAGGAGGCACCTGGGATTATCAGTGGAGTACCTGTGGAGTGTCAGAGGTGTACCTGAGAGTGTCAGAGGTGTACCTGGGAGTGCTGATCGTACCTGGGATGGTCGGAGGTATCTGGGTCAGAGGTGTACCTGGGAGTGTCAGAGGTGTGCCTGGGAGGTCAGAGGTGTACCTGGAGTGTCAGAGGACCTGGGATTATCAGTGGAGTACCTGGAGTGTCAGAGGTGTACTTGGAGTGTCAGGGGTGTACCAGGAGTGTCTCAGGAGTACCGGGGAGGTCAGGGGTGTACCTGGGAGTGTCGGAGGTGTACCTGGAGTGTCGGAGGTGTACCTGAGTGTCAAAGGTGTATTTGGGAGTGTCTGATGTATTCTGAGAGCCAGAGGTGTACCTGGGCGTATCGGAGGTGTTCCTGGAGTGTGGGAGGTGTACTGGGAGTGTCTGAGGTGTACCTGGTGTCAGAGGTGTACCTGGCAGTGTGAGGAGGTGTACCTGGGAGTGTCAGAGGAGTACTTGGGAAAGTCAGAGGTGTCCGGAGTGTCAGAGGTGTACCTGCGGAGTGTCAGGTGTACCTGGGAGTATTGAGGGTACTTGGAGTGTCTGAGGTGTACCTGGGAGTGTCAGAGGTGTACCTGAAGTGTCAGAGGTGCACCTGGCAGTGTCGATGTGCACCTGGAGTGTCAGAGGTGTACCTGGAGTGTCGAGGTGTACCTGGGAGTGTCAGAGGTTTGCCTGGGAGTGTCACAGGTGTACCTGGGAGTGTCAGAGGTGCACCTGGGGGTCTGAGGTACCTGGAGTATCTGAGGTACCTGAGAGTGTCAGAGGGTGCACCTGGGCAGGTCAGGACTTGTACCTGGAGTGTCAGAGGTGTACCTGGGAGTGCCAGGTGTACCTTGATGTCAGTGGTGTACCTGGGAGTGTCAGGGTGTGTACCAGGGAGTGTCAGAGGGGTACCTGGGAGTGTCAGAGGAGTACCTGGAGTGTCAGAGGTACCTGGGAGTGTCAGAGGTGTATCTGGGAGTGTCTGAGGTGTAACTGGCGAGTGTATGAGGTGCACCTGGGAGTGTCAGAGGTGTACCTGGAGTGTCAGAGGTGTACCTGGAGTGTCAGAGGCTTACCTGGGAGGTCAGAGGTGTACCTGGGAGTGTCAGAGGAGTACCTGGATTATCAGTGGAGTACCCAGAGGTCAGAGGTGTACCTGGGAGTGTCAGGAGGTGTACCTGGGAGGTCAGACGTACCTGGAGTGTCGGAGGTGTATCTGGAGTGTCAGAGGTGTACCTGGGAGGTCAGAGGTGTACCTGGAGTGTCAGAGGTGTACCTGAGTGTCAGAGGTGTACCTGGGAGGTCAGAGGAGTACCTGATTTTCAGTGGAGTACCCAGTGAGTGTCAGAGGTGTACCTGGGAGTGTCAGGTGTACCAGGGAGTGTCTGAGGAGTACCGGGAGGTCAGGTGTACCTGGGGAGTCGGAGGTGTACCTGGAGTGTCGGAAGTGTATCTGGGAGTGTCAAAGGTGTATTTGGGGTTCGATGTATTCCTGAGAGAGCCAGAGGTGTACCTGGGTATCGGAGGTGTTCCTGGAGTGTGAGGTGTACCTGGGAGTGTCTGAGGTGTAAGTGGTAGTGTCAGAGGTGTAGCTGGGAGTATCAGAGGTGCCTGGAGTGTCTGAGGTACCTGAAGTGTGTGAGGTGTACCTGGGGAGTGTCAGAGGTGTACCTGGAGGTCAGGAGGTGCACCTGGGAGGTCAGAGGTGTACCTGGAGTGTCAGTGGTGTACCTGGGAGTGTCAGGTGTACCATGGAGTGTCAGAGGAGTACCTGGGAGTGTCAGAGGAGTACTTGGGTGTGTCAGGAGGTGTACCTGGAGTTCAGAAGTATACCTGGAGTGTCTGAGGTGCAACTTGAGTGTATGAGGTGTATCTGTGGTGTGTACCAGGGAGTGTCAGAAGAGTACCTGGGAGTGTCAGAGGTGTACCTGGGAGTGTCAGAGGTGTACCTGGGAGTATCGGAGGTGTACCTGGGAGGATAAAGGTGTACTGGCAGTGTCATAGGTACTTGGCAATGTCAGAGGTGTACCTGGGGTGTCTGAGGTGTACCTGGGAGTGTCGGAGGTGTTCCTGGAGTGTCAGGGTGTACCTGGGAGTGTCAGGGTGTACCTGGGAGTGCTGATGTGTACCTAGGAGTGTCTGAGGTGTACCTGGGGTCAGAGGTGTACCTGGAAGTGTCAGGGGTGTACATGGGAGTGTCAGAGGTGTACCTGGCAGTGTCAGAGGTGTACCTGGAAGTGTATGAGGTGTACCTGCGAGTGTCAGCTGTGTACCTGGGAGTGTCTGAGGTGTACCTGGGAGTGTCAAAGGTGTATTTGGGAGTGTCTGATGTATTCCTGAGAGAGCCAGAGGTGTACCTGGGCGTATCGGAGGTGTTCCTGGATTGTAGGAGGTGTACCTGGGAGTGTCTGAGGTGTAAGTGGTAGTGTCAGAGGTGTAGCTGGGAGTAGTGAGGTGTACCTGGGGTGTCTGAGGTGTACCTGGAAGTGTGTGAGGTGTACCTGGAGTGTCAGAGGTGTACCTGGAGTGTCAGAGGTGTACCTGGTAGGTCAGAGGTGTGCCTGGGAGGTCAGAGGTGCACCTGGGAGGTCTGAGTGTACCTGGAGTGTCTGAGTGGTACTTGTAGTGTCTGTGGTGTACCTGGGAGGTCAGAGTTGTACCTGGGAGGTCAGGAGGAGTACCCGGAGTGTCAGAGGAGTACCTGGGAGTGTCAGAGGTGTACCTGGGAGTGTCAGGGGTGTACCTGGGAGTGTCTGAGGTGTACCTGGAAGTGTATGAGGTGTACCTGGGAGTGTCAGCTGTGTACCAGGGTGTGTCAGAAGAGTACCTGAGAGTGTCAGAGGTGTACCTGGGAGTGTCAGAGGAGTACCTGGAGTATCGAGGTGTACCTGGGAGTGTCAGGAGGTGTCTGGCAGTGTCAGAGGTGTACCTGGCAGTGTCAGAGGTACCTGGGAGTGTCTGAGGTACACTGGGAGGGTCGGAGGGTTTCTTGGGAGGTCAGGGGTGTACCTGGGAGGTCAGGGGATTCCTGGGAGTGTCAGAGGTGTACCTGGGAGGTGTGAGGTGTACCTGAAGTGTGTGAGGTACCTGAGGAGTGTCAGAGGTGTACCTGGGAGTCAGAGGTGTACCTGGGAGTGTCAGAGGTGCACCTGGAGTGTCTGAGGTGTACCTGAGTGTCTGAGGTGTACTTAGTAGTGTCTGTGGTGTACCTGGAGTGTCAGAGTTGTACCTGGAGTGTCAAAGGTGTACCTGGGAGGTCAGGTGTGTACCAGGGAGTGTCAGAGGAGTACCTGGAGTGTCAGAGGATTACCTGGGAGCGTCAGAGGTGTACCTGGAGTGTCGGAGGTGTACCTGGAGTGTCTGAGGTGTACCTGGAAGTGTATGGAGGTGTACCTGCGAGTGTCAGCTGTGTACCAGGGAGTGTCAGAAGAGTACCTGGAGTGTCGAGGTGTACCTGGGAGTGCTGAGAGGAACTTGGGAGTGTCAGAGGAGCACTTTGGGAGTGTCAGAGGTGTACCTGGGAGGTCAGAAGTATAACCTGGGAGTGTCTGAGGTGTACCTGAAGTGTATAAGGTGTACCAGGGAGTGTCAGAAGAGTACCTGGGAGTGTCAGAGGCATACCTGGAGTGTCAGAGGTGTACCTGGGAGTGTCTGAGTTGTACCTGGAAGTGTATGAGGTGTACCAGGGAGTGTCAGAAGAGTACCTGGGAGTGTCAGAGGTGTACCTGGGAGTGTCAGTGGTGTACCTGGGAGTGTCAGGTGTGTACCATGGAGTGTCAGAGGAGTACCTGGGAGTGTCAGAGGAGTACTTGGGAGGCCGAGGTGTACCTGGGAGGTCAGAGGTGTATTTGGGAGTGATAAAGGTGTACCTGGCAGTGTCATAGTATTTGCAGCAAGTCAGAGGTGTACCTGGGAGTGTCTGAGGTGTACCTGGGAGTGTCGGAGGTGTTCCTGGGAGTGTCAGGTGTACCTGGGAGTGTCAGGGTGTACCTGGAGTGTCAGATGTGTACCTGGAGTGTCTGAGGTGTACCTGAGTCTCAGAGGTGTACCTGGAAGTGTCAGGGGTGTACATGGAGTGTCAAAGGTGTACCTGGCAGTGTCAGAGGTGTCTGTGTACCTGGGAGTGTCTGAGGTGTACCTGAGAGTCGTGGTATTTGGGAGTGTCTGATGTATTCCTGAGAGAGCCAGAGGTGTACCGGGCGTATCGGAGGTTCTGGGAGGGAGGTGTACCTGGGAGTGTCTGAGGTAAGTGGTAGTGTCAGAGGTGTAGCTGGGAGATCAGAGGTGTACCTGGGAGTGTCTGAGGTGTACCTGAAGTGTGTGAGGTGTACTTGGGAGTGTCAGAGGTGTACCTGGGAGTGTCAGAGGTGTACCTGGGAGGTCAGAGGTGTACCTGGGAGTCCAGAGGTGTACCTGGAGTGTCAGGGGTGTACATGGAGTGTCGGTGTACCTGGGAGTCTCAGAGGTGTGCGAAGTGTCGGGTGTACATGGGAGTGTCAAAGGTGTACCTGGCAGTGTCAGAGGTGTACCTGGAAGTGTATGAGGTGTACCTGCGAGTGTCAGCTGTGTACCTGGGCGTATCGGAGGTGTACCTGGGAGTGTCTGAGGTGTACCTGGAAGTGTGTGGAGGTGTACCTGGGAGGTCAGGAGGTGTACCTGGGAGTGTCAGAGGTGTACCTGGGAGTGTCGAGGTGTACCTCGGAGGTCAGAGGTGCACCTGGGAGTGTGTGAGGTGTACCTGGGAGGCCAGAGGTGTACCTGGGAGTGTCAGAGGTGTACCTGAGGTCAGAGGTACCTGGGAGGTCAGAGGTGTACCTGGAGGTCAGAGGTGTATTTGGGAGTGTCTGATGTGTTCCTGAGAGAGCCAGAGGTGTACCTGGGCGTGTCAGGTGTGCCTGGGGTGTCTGAGGTGTGCCTGGGAGTGTGTGGGGTGTGCTTGGGGTGTGCGGGGTGTGAGTGGTGGTGTCAGGTGTAGCTGGGGTGTCAGGGAGGTGTGCCTGGGGTGTCTGAGGTGTGCCTGGAGTGTGTGGGGTGTGCCTGAGGTGTCAGGAGGTGTACCTGGGAGTGTTCCAGAGGGTGTGCCTGGGGTGTCAGAGGTGTGCCTGGGGAGTGTCAGGGGTGCCTGGGGTGTCTGGGGTGTGCCAGGGTGTCTGAGGTGTGTAGTGGTGTCTGTGGTGTGCAAGTGTCAGAGTTGTGCCTGGGAGTGTCAGAGGTGTACCTAGTGTCAGGTGTGTACCAGGGAGTGTCAGAGTACCCGGGAGTGTCAGAAGGTACCTGGTGTCAGAGGTGTACCTGGGAGTGTCAGAGGTGTGCCTGGAGTGTCAGTGTGCCTGGCAGTGTCAAGGTGTGCCTGGGGTGTCAGAGGTGTGCAGGGGTGTCAGGGTGCCTGGGGAGTGTCAGAGGTTTGCCTGGGGAGTGTCAGAGGTGTGCCTGGGGTGTCAGGGGTGCCCTGGGGGTGTCTGAGGTGTGCCTGGGGTGTCTGAGGTGTGCAGGGTGTCAGACTTGTGCCTGGGAGTGTCAGAGGTGTGCCTGGAGTGCCAGAGGTGTGCAGTGTCGGTGGTGTGCCTGGGGAGTGTCAGGTGTGTGCCAGGGAGTGTCAGAGGGGTGCCTGGGGTGTCAGAGGTTGCCTGGGAGTGTCAGAGGTGCCTGGGGTGTCAGAGGGTGTGCCTGGGGTGTTCTGGTGTAACTGGCAGTGTGTGAGGATTGTACCTGGGTTTCAGGTGTGTGCAGGGGTGTCTGAGGTGTAGAGTGTCAGAGGTGCATAGGTGTCAGAGGTGTGCCTGGGGTATCGAGGTGTGCCTGGGAGTGTGTCAGAGAAGTGCCAGGGAGTGTCATAGCAGTACCTGGGGTGTCAGAGGTGTGCATGGGAGTGTCAGAGGTGTGCATGGGAGTGTCAGGGGTGTGCAGGGGAGTGTCAGAGTGCCTGGGAGTGTCAGGGGTGTACCTGGGGGAGTGTCGAGGTGTGCCTGGGGAGTGTCGGGTGTGTCTGGGAGTGTCAGAGGTGTGCCTGGGAAGTGTCAGAGGTGTGCCTGGGGTGTCAGAGAGTGTGCCTGGGGTGTCAGAGGTGTGCCTTGTCAGAGGTACCTAGGTTATCAGTGGGTGCCTGTGAGTGTCAGGAGGTGTGCCTGAGTGTCAGAGTTGTGCCTGGGAGTGTCAGACGTGTGCCTGGTGTCAGGAGGTGTGTCTGGGAGTGTCAGGTGTGCATGGGTGTCAGAGGTGTGCACCAAGGTGTCAGAGGTGTGCCTGGGGTGTCAGAGGATTGCCTGGGATTATCAGTGGAGTGCCTGTGGTGTGGGGTGTGCCTGGGTGTCAGGGGTTGTGCCAGGGAGTGTCTGAGGTGCCGGGAGTGTCAGGGGTGTACCTGGGGTGTCGGAGGTGTGCCTGGGAGTGTCAGGAGGTGTGCCTGGGAGTGTCAAGGTGTGTTGGGGTGTCTGATGTATTCCTGGGGGAGCCAGAGGTGTGCCTGGGCGTATCGGAGGTGTTCCTGGGGTGTGGGGTGTGCCTGGGTGTCTGGGGTGTAGTGGTGGTGTCAGGTGTGGCTGGGAATTGTCAGAGGTGTGCCTGGGAGTGTCTGGGGTGTGCCTGGAAGTGTGTGAGGTGTGCCTGGGGTGTCAGAGGTGTGCCTGGGAGTGTCAGAGGTGTGCCTGGGAGTGTCAGAGGTGTGCCTGGGGAGTGTCAGGGGTGCCTGGGGTGTCTGGTGTGCCTGGGAGTGTCTGAGGGGTGTGCCTAGTGGTGTCTGTGGTGTGCCTGGGGTGTCAGGTTGTGCCTGGGGAGTGTCAGAGGTGTGCCTGGGGTGTCAGAGGTGTGTGCCTGGGGTGTCAGAGGAGTGCAGGGGTGTCAGAGGTGCCTGGGGTGTCAGGGTGTGCCAGAGTGTCAGAGGTGTGCCTGTGAGGTGTCTGGTGTGCCTGGAAGTGTGTGGGGTGTGCCTGCAGTGTCAGCTGTGTACCAGGGAGTGTCAGAAGAGTGCCTGGGAGTGTCAGAGGTGTATTTGGGAGTGTCGATGTATTCCTGGGAAGGCCAGAGGTGTACCTGGGCGTGTCAGGGAGTATGCCTGGGAGTGTCTGGGGTGTGCCTGGAAGTGTGTGAGGTGTGCTTGGGAGTGTCTGGGGTGTAGTGGTAGTGTCAGAGGTGTGGCTGGGAGTATCAGAGGGTGTGCCTGGGAGTCTGAGGTGTGCAAGTGTGTGAGTGTACCTAGGTGTCAGAGGTGTGCCTGGGGTGTCAGAGTGTGCCTGGGTGTCAGAGGTGTGCCTGGGGTGTCAGAGGTTGCAAGTTTCTGGGGTGTGCCTGGAGTGTCTGGTGTGTAGTGGTGTCTGTGGTGTGCACCAGGTGTCAGGTTGTGCCTGGGGTGGGGTGTGGGGTGTCAGGTGTGTGCCAGGGGTGTCGGAGAGATGCCTGGAGTGTCAGAGGTGCCTGGGGTGTCAGAGGTGTACCTGGGGGTGTCAGGGGTGTGCCTGGAAGTGTCAGAGGTGTGCCTGGCGGTGTCAAGGTGTGCCTGGGAGTGTCAGAGGTGTGCCTGGGGTGTCAGGGGTGTGCCTGGGGTGTCAGAGGTTTGCCTGGGGTGTCAGAGGTGTGCCTGGGGTGTCAGAGGTGCCTGGGGAGTTGTCTGAGGTGTGCCTGGGGTATCTCAGGTGTGCCTGGGAGTGTCAGACATGTGCTGGGTGTCAGAGGTGTGCCTGGGGTGCCAGAGGTGTGCGCCTAGGTGTCAGTGGTGTGCCTGGGTGTCAGGTGTGTGCCAGGGGAGTGTCAGAGGGGGTGCCTGGGGAGTGTCAGAGGTGTGCCTGGGAGTGTCAGGAGGTTGCCTGGGGTGTCAGAGGTGTGCCTGGGGTGTCTGAGGTGTGCCTGGGGTGTGTGGGGTGCACCTGGGGTTTCAGGTGTGTGCCAGGGGTGTCTGAGAGTGCCTGGGAGTGTCAGAGGGTACCTGGGGAGTGTCAGAGGTGTGCCTGGGGTATCGAAGGTGTGCAAGTGTCAGAAGTGCCAGGGGTGTCATGGCAGTGGGGTGTCAGTAGTGCATGGGGTGTCAGAGGTGTGCATGGGGTGTCAGGGGTGTGCAGGGGTGTCAGAAGTGTGCCTGGGAGTGTCAGGGTGTGCCTGGGGTGTGTGTCGAGGTGTACCTGGGGAGTGTCAGGTGTATCTGGGAGTGTCAGAGTGTGCCTGGGGTGTCAGAGGTGTGCCTGGGGAGTGTCAGAGGTGTGCCTGGGAGTGTCAGAGGTGTGCCTGGAGGTGTCAAGGTGTGCCTGAGAGTGTCAGAGGTGTGCCTGGAGTGTCAGAGGTGTGCCTGGGAGTGTCGGAGGTGTATCTGGAGTGTCAGAGGTGTGCCTGAGTGTCAGAGGTGTGTGGGAGTGTCAGAGGTGTGCCTGGGAGTGTCAGGGTACCTGGGGTTATCAGTGCCTGTAGTGTCAGAGGTGTGCCTGGGTGTCAGGGGTGTGCCAGGGAGTGTCTGAGGTGCAGGGGAGTGTCAGGGGTGTGCCTGGGGAGTGTCAGGTGTGCCGGGAGTGTCGGAGGTGTGCCTGGGGAGTGTCAAGGTGTATTTGGGAGTGTCTGATGTATTCCTGAGAGGCAGAGGTGTGCCTGGGCGTATCAGGTGTTCCTGGGAGTGTGAGGAGGTGTGCCGGGAGTGTCTGGGGTGTAGAGTGGTAGTGTCAGGTGTGGCTGGGGAGTATCAGAGGTGTGCACCAGGGTGTCTGGTGTGCCTGGAAGTGTGTGGGGTGTGCCTGGGGTGTCAGGGGTGTGCCTGGGGTGTCAGAGGTGTGCCTGGGGTGTCAGGGAGGTGTGCCTGGGGTGTCAGAGGTGCCTGGGGTGTCTGAGGGTGTGCCTGGGGTGTCTGAGGTGTGCCTAGTGGTGTCTGTGGTGTGCCTGGGGTGTCAGGTTGTGCCTGGGGTGTCAGAGGTGTGCCTGGGAGTGTCAGGTGTGTGCCTGGGGAGTGTCAGGGTGCCTGGGGTGTCAGAGGGTGCCTGGGGTGTCAGAGGTGTGCCTGGGGGTGTCAGGGTGTGCCTGGAGTGTCTGGGGTGTGCCTGGAAGTGTGTGGGGTGTGCCTGCAGTGTCAGCTGTGTGCCAGGGTGTCAGAGAGTGCCTGGGAGTGTCAGAGGTGTGCCTGGGAGTGTCAGAGGTGCCTGGGAGGTCAGGAGGTGCTTGGGGTGTCAGAGGTGTTCAGGAGTGTCAGAGTATGCCTGGGGGTGTCTGAGTGCCTGGAGTGCATGGGGTGTACAGGAGGTGTCAGAGAGTGCCTGGGGTGTCAGGGGTGTGCCTGGGGGTCAGGTGTGCCTGGGGTGTCAGTGTGCCTGGGGTGTCAGAGGTGTCTTGGCAGTGTCAGATGTGTGCCTGGCAGTGTCAGAGTGTGCTGGGAGTGTCAGAGTGCTTGGGAGAGTGTCAGAGGTGTCCTGGGGAGTGTCAGAGGTGTGCCTGCAGTGGGGTGCCTGGGGTATGGAGGGTGCCTGGGGTGTCAGAGGTGTGCCTGGGGTGTCAGAGGGTGCCTGGGAAGTGTAGAGGTGTGCCAGGGGTGTCAGAGGTGCCTGGGGTGTCAGAGGTGTGCCGGTGTCAGTGGTGTGCCTGGGAGGTCAGGTGTGTGCCATGGGTGTCAGGAGGTGCCTGGGGAGTGTCAGAGGGTGCTTGGGGTGTCCAGGGTGTGCCTGGGAGTGTCAGAGTATGCCTGGGGAGTGTCTGGGGTGTGCCTGGGGTGTCGGAGGTGTGCCTGGGAGTGTCAGAGGTGTGCCTGGGAGTATCAGGAGGTGTGCCTGGGAATGATAAGGTGTGCCTGGCAGTGTCATGGGTGTGCCTGGGTGTCAGGGGTGTGCCTGAGGTGTCTGAGGTGTGCCTGGGGTGTCGGAGGTGTTCCTGGGGTGTCAGGGGTGTGCCTGGAGTGTCAGGGGTGTTCTGGGGAGTGTCAGAGGTGTGCTTGGAGTGTCTGGGGTGTGCCTGGGGTGTCAGAGGTGTGCCTGGAGGTGTCAGGGGTGTGCATGGGAGTGTCAGATGTGTGCCTGGCAGTGTCAGGGTGTGCCTGGGGGGTGTCTGGGGTGTGCCTGGAGTGTATGGGGTGTGCCAGGGAGTGTCAGAAGAGTGCCTGGGAGTGTCAGAGGTGTGCCTGGGAATGTCAGGGCTGTGCACCTGGGAATGTCGGGCTGTGCCTGAGGTGTCATGGGTGTGCCTGGGGTGTCAGGTCTGCTTGGGGGTGTCTGAGTGTGCCTGGGGTGTCAGGGGTGTGCCTGGGAATGTCAGGGGCTGTGCCTGAGGAGTGTCATAGGTGTGCCTGGGGTGTCAGGTGTGCCCAAGTGTCTGGAGTGCCTGGGGAGTGTTGGGGGTGTGCCTGAGCAGAGGTGTGCCTGGCAGTCAGAGGTGTGCCTGGGGTGTCTGGGGTGTGCCTGGGGGTGTCAGAGTGTGCCTGGGGTGTCAGAGGTGTGCAAGGGGTGTCAGAGGTGTACCTGGGGTGTCTGGGGTGTGCCAAGGAGTGTCAGTGGTGTGGCTGAGTGTCAGGCTGTGCACTGGGGAGTGTCAGAGTGTGCCTGGGGTTTCAGAGTGTGCCTGGGGATGTCTGAGGTGTGGCACAGGGAGTGTCAGGGGTGTGCATGGCAGTGTCAGGCTGTGCCTGGCAGTGTCAGGGTGTGCCTGGGGTGTCTGAGGGTGTGCCTGGGGTGTGGGAGACCAGTGTCAGAGGTGTGCCTGGGGTGTCGGAGGTACCTGGAGTATCAGGTGTGCCTGGGGTGTCAGAGGTGTGCCTGGGGTGGCAGGGGTGTGGCAGCAGTGTCGGAGGTGTGCCTGGGGTGTCAGAGGTGTGCCTGGGAGATGTCAGGTGTGCCTGGGAATGTCAGGGGTGTGCCTGAGAGTGTGGGGTGCCTAAGTGTCAGGGGTGTGACTCAGGAGTGTTGGAGGTGTAACTGGGTGTGTGGGAGGTGTGCCTGGGGTATCAGGTGTGTGCCAGGGAGTGTCAGAGGAGTGCCAGGGAGTGTCAGAGGGTGCCTGGGAGTGTCAGAGGTGTGCCTGGGGTGTCAGAGGTGTGCCTAGTGTCTGAGGTGTGCCTGGACGTTATGAGGTGTGCCTGGGAGTGTCAGCTGTGTGCCAGGGGGTGTCAGAAGATTACCTGGGGAGTTCGAGAGGTGTGCCTGGGGTGTCAGAGGTGTGCCTGGGAGTATCGGAGGTGTGCCTGGGGTGTCAGAGGTGTGCCTGGCAGTGTCAGAGGTGTGCCTGGCAGTGTCAAGGTGTGCCTGGGAGTGTCTGAGGTGTAGCAGGGGAGTGTCAGGAGGGTTTTCTTTGGAGTGTCAGGGGGGTGCCTGGGAGCGTCAGGGGTGTTCCTGGGAGTGTCAGAGGTGTGCCTGGGGGTGTCTGAGGTGTGCCTGGGGAGTGTCAGAGGTGTGGCCTGGGTGTCAGGGGTGTGCCTGGGAGTGTCAGAGGTATGCCTGGGGTGTGGGGTGTGCCTGGTTGTCAGTGTGTGCAGGGGTGTCAGAGGTGCTTGGGAAAGTCAGAGGTGTCCTGGGGTGTCAGAGGTGTGCCTGCGAGTGTCAGGGGTGTGCCTGGAGTGTGGAGGGTGCCTGGGAGTGTCAGAGGTGCCTGGGGTGTGGAGGTGTGCCTGGAAGTGTCAGAGGTGTGCCTGGCAGTGTCAAGGTGTGCCTGGGGAGTGTCAGAGGTGTGCCTGGGGTGTCGAGGTGTGCCTGGAACGTTTGCCTGGGAGTGTCAGGGGTGTGCCTGGGAGTGTCAGAGGGTGCCTGGGGGTGTCTGAGGTGTGCCTGGGGTATCTGAGGTGTGCCTAGTGTCTGAGGTGCACTGGGAGTGTCAGACTTGTGCCTGGGAGTGTCAGAGGTGTGCCTGGGGTGCAGAGGTGTGCCTTGGAGTGTCAGTGGTGTGCCTGGGGAGTGTCAGGGTGTGTGCCAGGGGAGTGTCAGAGGGTGCCTGGGGTGTCAGAGGAGTGCCTGGGGGTGTCTGGTGTGCCTGGGAGTGTCAGGGGTGGCCTGGGAATGTCAGGGCTGTGCCTGAGTGTCATGGGTGTGCCTGGGTGTCGGAGGTGTGCCTGGGGTGTCTGGGGTGTGCCTGGGTGTTGGGGTGTGCCTGGCAGTGGCGGTGTGCCTGGCAGTGTCAGAGGGTGTGCCTGGGGAGTGTCTGAGGTGTGCCTGGGGTGTCAGAAGTGTGCCTGGGGTGTCAGGGGTGTGCAGGGAGTGTCAGAGGTGTGCCTGGGGTGTCTGAGGTGTACCAGGGGTGTCAGTGGTGTAACTGGGAGTGTCAGAGCTGTGCACCGGGGTGTCAGGGGTGTGCCTGGGAGTTTCAGAGGTGTGCCTGGGGGTGTCTGAGGTGTGCACAGAGTGTCAGGGGTGTGTGGCAGTGTCAGGCTGTGCCTGGCAGTGTCAGAGGTGTGCCTGGGGAGTGTCTGGGGTGTGCCTGGGGAGTGTCAGGGTGCCTGTGAGTGTCAGAGGTGTGCCTGGGGAGTATCAGGAGGGGTATCTGGGAGTATCGGAGGTGTGCCTGGGGTGTCAGAGGTGTGCCTGGGGAGTGGCAGGGGTGTACGGCGAGTGTCGGAGTGTGACTGGGGTGACAGAGGTGTGCCTGGGAATGTCAGAGGTGTGCCTGGGAATGTCAGGGGTGTGCCTGAGAGTGTCAGGGGTGTGCCTAGGAGTGTCAGGGGTGTAACTGGGGTGTTGGAGGTGTGGCTGGGTGTGTGGGAGGTGTGCAGGTATCAGGTGTGTGCCAGGGGTGTCAGAGGGTGCCGGGGAGTGTCAGAGGTGCCTGGGAGTGTCAGAGGTGTGCCTGGGGTGTCAGAGGTGTGCCTGGGAGTGTCTGGGGTGTGCCTGGACGTGTATGGTGTGCCTGGGAGTGTCAGCTGTGTGAGGGTGTCAGAAGGTGCACCAGGAGTGCAGAGGTGTGCCTGGGAGTGTCAGAGGTGTGCCTGGGGAGTATCGGAGGTGTGCCTGGGGTCAGAGTGTGCCTGGCAGTGTCAGGAAGTGTACCTGGCAGTGTCAAAGGTGTGCCAGTGTCTGAGGTGTAACAGAGTGTCAGGAGGTTTCTTTGGAGTATCAGGGTGTGCCTGGGCGTCAGGGTGTTCCTGGGAGTGTCAGAGGTGTGCCGGAGTGTCTGAGGTGTACCTGGGAGTGTCAGAGGTGTACCTGAGTGTCAGGGGTGTGCCTGGGAGTGTCAGAGGGTATGCCTGGGAGTGTATGAGGTGTGCCTGGGATTGTGGTGTGTGCCAGGGAGTGTCAGAGGAGTACTTGGGGAGAAGTCAGAGGTGTCCCTGGGAGTGTCAGAGGTGTACCTGCAGTGTCAGGGGTGTGCCTGGGGAGTGTTGGAGGGTACCTGGGGTGTCAGAGGTGTGCCTGAGTGTCAGAGGTGTGCAAGTGTCAGAGGTGTACCTGGCAGTGTCAAGGTGGCACCTGGGGTGTCAGAGGTGTGCAAGTGTCAGAGGTGTGCCTGGGGTGTCAGACGTTTGCCTGGGGAGTGTCAGAGGTGTGCCTGGGGTGTCAGGTGCCTGGGGGTGTCTGAGGTGTGCCTGGGGAGTATCTGGGGTGTGCCTGGGGAGTGTCTGAGGTGTGCCTGGGTGTCAGGCTTGTGCCTGGGGAGTGTGCAGGGTGTGCCTGGGAGTGCCAGAGGTGTGCAGCAGGTGTCAGTGGTGTGCCTGGGGAGTGTCAGGTGTGTGCCAGGGGTGTCAGAGGGGTGCCTGGGGTGTCAGAGGGTACTGGGGTGTCAAGGTGTGCCTGGGGTGTCAGGGTGTGCCAGTGTCTGAGGTGTGAACTGGCGGTGTATGGGGTGTGCCTGGGGTTTCAGGTGTGTGCAGGGGAGTGTCAGAAGAGTACTGGGGTGTGTCAGAGGTGCCTGGGGTGTCAGAGGTGTGCTGGGGAGTATCGAAGGGTGTCCTGGGAGCGTCAGAGAAGTACCAGGGAGTGTTATGGCAGTACCTGGGAGTGTCAGTGGAGTACCTGGAGTGTCAAGGGTGTACATGGGAGTGTCAGGGGTGTGCCAGGGGTGTCAGAAGGTGCCTGGGAGTGTCAGCGGTGTGCAGGAGTGTCGGAGGTGTACCTGGGAGTGTCAGAGGTGTGCCTGGGAGTGTCAGAGGTGGCCTGGGGTGTCAGAGGGGTCCTGGGATATCGGTGGAGTACCTGTGGTGTCAGAGGTGTGCCTGGGAGTGTCAGGGTGTACCTGGGAGTGTCAGATGTGTGCCTGGGGAGTGTCGGAGGTGTATCTGGGAGTGTCAGAGGTGTACCTGGGGTGTCAGAGGTGTGCACCAGGAGTGTCAGGTGTGCCTGGGAGTGTCAGAGGTGTGCCTGGGGTGTCAGAGGAGTACCTGGGATGATCAGTGGAGTACCTGTGAGTGTCAGAGGGGTGTGCCTGGGAGTGTCAGGGGTGTGCCAGTGTCTGGTGCAGTGTCAGGGGTGTGCCTGGGGTGTCGGAGGTGTGCCTGGGAGTGTCGGAGGTGTGCCTGGGAGTGTCAGGAGGTGTGCCTGGGGAGTGTCAAGGTGTATTTGGGGAGTGTCTGATGTGTTCCTGAGAGAGAGCCAGAGGTGTGCCTGGGCGTATCGGAGGTGTTCCTGGGAGTGTGAGAGGTGTGCCTGGGGAGTGTCTGAGGTGTGAAGTGGTGGTGTCAGAGGTGGCTGGGGTGTCAGAGGTGTGCCTGGGGAGTGTGTGAGTGTGCCTGGGAGTGTCAGCAGTGTGCCTGAGTGTCAGAGGTATGCCTGGAGTTATCAGAGGTGTGCCTGTGGTGTCAGAGGTGCACCTGGGGTATCTGAGGTGTGCCTGGGATTATCTGGGTGTGCCTGGTGGTAGTGTCTGGGGTGTGCCTGGGGCATCGGAGGTGTGCCTGGGGAGTGTCAGGGTGTGCCTGGGGTGTCAGAGGTGTGCCTCAGGTGTCAGAGGTGTGCCTGGGACTGTCAGAGAGTGCCAGGGAGTGTCAGAGGGTGCCTGGGGTGTCAGGTGGAGTGCCTGGGAGTGTCAGAGGTGTGCCTAGGAGTGTCAGGGTGGCACCAGGGTGTCTGAAGAGTACCTGGGAGTGTCAGGGGTGTTCTGGGGAGTGTCAGGTACCTGGGAGTGTCAGGTGTGCCTGGGAGTGTCTGAGAGGTGTGCCTGGAGGTGTCAGAGGTGTGCCTGGGGTGTCAGACGTGTGCCTGGGGTGTCAGAGGTGATCCTGAAAGTGTCAGAGGTGTAATTTGGGTGTCAGAGGTGTGCCTGGGGTGTCAGAGGTATGCCGAGTGTCAGCAGCGTGCCTGGATGTCAGCGGTGTGCCTGGGAGTGTCAGAGGTGTGCCTGGGAGTGTCAGAGGTATTCCTGGGAGTATCAGAGGTGTGTATCTGGGAGTGTCAGAGGTGTGCCTGGGAGTGTCTCAGGTGTGCCTGGGAGTGTCAGCAGTGCACCTGGGGAGTGTCAGGGTGTGCCAGGGTGTCTGGGGTGTGCCTGGGGTGTCTGAGATGTGTATCTGGGGTGTCAAGAGGTACCAGGAGTGTCATGGTGCACAGGTGTGAGTCAGTACCTGGGGTGTCAGAGGTGTGCCTGGGGTGTCAGGGGTGTGCCAGTGGTGTCAGAGTGCCTGGGAGTGTCAGGGTGTGCCTGGAGTGTCTCAGGTGTGCCTGGGGATGTCAGCGGTGCCTGTGGGGTGTCTGGTGTGCCTGGGGTGTCTGAGGTGTGCCTGGGGAGTGTCAGAGGGTGTGCCTGGGGGTGTCAGAGGGAGTGCCTGGGAGTGTCAGGGGTGTGCCTGGGGAGTGTCAGAGGGACCTGGGATGATCAGTGGGTACCTGTGAGTGTCAGAGGTGTGCCTGGGAGTGTCAGGGGTGTACCAGGGGGTATCTGAGTACCGGGGAGTGTCAGGGGTGTGCCTGGGGAGTGTCGGAGGTGTGCCTGGGAGTGTCGGAGGTGTGCCTGGGAGTGTCGGAGGTGTGCCTGGGGTGTCAAGGTGTGTTTGGGAGTGTCTGATGTATTCCTGGGGAGCCAGAGGTGTGCCTGGGCATGTCAGGAGGTGTTCCTGGGAGTGTGAGGTGTGCCTGGGAGTGTCTGAGGTGTAAGTGGTGGTGTCAAAGGGGTGGCTGGGAGTATCAGAGGTGTGCCTGGGAGTGTGTGAGGTGTGCCTGGGGTGTCGGCAGTGTGCCTGGGGAGTGTCAGAGGTATGCCTGGGGAGTATCAGAGGTGTGCCTGGGGAGTGTCAGAGGTGCACCTGGGGGTATCTGAGGTGTGCCTGGTAGTGTCTGGTGTGCCTGGGGCATCGGAGGTGTGCCTGGGGTGTCAGAGGGTGTGCCTGGGAGTGTCAGAGGTGTGCCTCAGGTGTCAGAGGTGTGCCTGGGAGTGTCAGAGTACCAGGGGAGTGTCAGAGAGTGCCTGGGGAGTATCAGTGGAGTGCCTGGGGTGTCAGGGTGTGCCTAGGAGTGTGTCAGGGGTGTGCAGGAGTGTCTGAAGAGTACCTGGGGTGTCAGGGGTGTTCCTGGGGTGTCGGAGGTGTGCCTGGGGTGTCAGGTGTGCCTGGGTGTCTGGGGTGTGCCTGGGGTGTCAGAGGTGTGCCTGGGAGTGTCAGACGTGTGCCTGGGGTGTCAGAGGTGATCCTGAAAGTGTCAGAGGTGTGAGTGTCAGAGTGTGCATGGGTGTCAGAGGTATGCCTGGGAGTGTCAGCAGCATGCCTGGCAGTGTCAGCGGTGTACCTGAGTGTCAGCAGTGTGCCTGGGAGTGTCAGAGGTATTCCTGGGAGTATCAGAGTGTATCTGGAGTGTCAGAGTGTGCCTGGGGTGTCTCAGGTGTGCCTGGGAGTGTCAGCAGTGCACGGGAGTGTCTGAGGTGTGCCTGGAGAGTGTCTGGGGTGTCAAGTGTCTGAATGTGTATCTGGGGTGTCAGAAAGTGCAGGGAGTGTCTGGCAGTGCCTTGGAGTGTGAGTCAGTGCCTGGGAGTGTCAGAGGTGTGCCTGGGGTGTCAGGGTGTGCCAGTAAGTGTCAGAGGGTACCTGGGAGTGTCAGGGGTGTGCCTGGGAGTGTCTCAGGTGTGCCTGGGGATGTCAGCGGTGCACAGGAGTGTCTGAGGTGTGCCTGGGAGTGTCTGGGGTGTGCCTGGGGGTGTCAGAGGTGTGCCTGGGGGTGTCAGAGTGCCTGGGGTGTCAGGGGTGTGCCTGGGGTGTCGGAGGTGTGCCTGGGAGTGTCGGAGGTGTATCTGGGAGTGTCAGGGTGTGCAGTGTCAGAGGTGTGCCGGAGTGTCAGAGTGTGCCTGGGAGTGTCAGAGGTGTGCCTGGGGAGTGTCAGAGGTGTGCCTGGGGAGTGTCAGAGGTGCCTGGGATGATCAGTGGAGTACCTGTGGTGTCAGAGGTGTGCCTGGGAGTGTCAGGGGTGTGCCAGGAGTGTCTGGAGTACCAGGGAGTGTCAGGGTGTGCACAGGGAGTGTCGGAGGTGTGCCTAGTGTCGGAGAGGTGGCCTGGGAGTGTCAGAGGTGTGCCTGGGAGTGTCAAGGTGTGGGAGTGTCTGATGTATTCTGAGACAGGAGGTGTACCTGGGCGTATCAGGAGGTGTTCCTGGGAGTGTGAGGTGTGCAGGTCTGAGGTGTGGTGGTGGTGTGAAAGGCTGGGTATCAGAGGTGTGCCTGGGGTGTGAGGTGTGCCTGGGGAGTGTCAGGAGTGTGCCTGGGAGTGTCAGAGGTATGCCTGGGGTGTCAGAGGTGTGCCGGAGTGTCAGGGTGCACCTGGGGTATCTGGTGTGCCTGGTGGTGTCTGGTGTGCCTGGGAGCATCAGAGATGTGCACTGGGAGTGTCAGAGGTGTGCCTGGGGTGTCAGAGGTGTGCACTCAGGTGTCAGAGTGTGCCTGGGAGTGTCAGAAAGTGCCAGGAGTGTCAGATGGAGTGCCTGGGGTATCAGTGGGTATGGGAGTGTCAGGGGTGCTAGGAGTGTCAGGGGTGTGCCAGAGTGTCTGAGAGAGTACCTGGGAGTGTCAGGGTGTTCC
Source organism: Homarus americanus (assembly GCF_018991925.1). Lineage (NCBI taxonomy): Eukaryota > Metazoa > Arthropoda > Malacostraca > Decapoda > Nephropidae > Homarus > Homarus americanus. The sequence goes on from NW_024712598.1 coordinate 37,799, forward strand.
TGGGAGTGTCAGGTGTGCCTGAGTGTCGGAGGTGTGCCTGGAGTGTCTGAGGTGTGCTGGAGTGTCAGAGGTGGCCTGGGAGTGTCAGGCGTGTGCCTGGGAGTGTCAGGGGTGATCCTGAAGTGTCAGAGTGTAATTTGGAGTGTCAGGGTGTGCCTGGGGAGTGTCAGAGTATGCCTGGGGTGTCAGCAGCGTGCCTGGCAGTGTCAGCGGTGTGCCTGGGAGTGTCAGCAGTGTGCCTGGGGTGTCAGAGGTATCTGGGAGTATCAGAGGTGTATCTGGGGAGTGTCAGAGGTGTGCCTGAGTGGTCTCAGGTGTGCCAGAGTCAGCAGTGCAGAGTGTCTGGTGTGCCAGTGTGTCTGAGATGTGTCTGAGATGTGTCTGGAGTGTCAGAGATGCCAGGAGTGTCTGTGGTACTAGCAGGTGTGGTCAGTGCCTGGGGTGTCAGAGGTGTGCCTGGGAGTGTCAGGGGTGTGCCAGTGGGGTGTCAGAGGGTGCCTGGGGTCGGGGTGTGCCTGGAGGTGTCTCAGGTGTGCCTGGGGAATGTCAGCGGTGCACCTGGGGAGTGTCTAGAGGTGTGCCTGGGGAGTGTCTGAGGTGTGCCTGAGTGTCAGAGGTGTGCCTGGGGTGTCAGAGGTACCTGGGGAGTGTCAGGGGTGTGCAGAGTGTCAGGTGTGCAGAGTGTCGGAGGTGTGTCTGGGAGTGTCAGGGGTGTACCTGGAGTGTCAGAGGTGTGCCTGGAGTGTCAGAGGTGTGCCTGGAGTGTCAGAGGTGTACTGGGAGTGTCAGAGGAGTGCCTGGGATTATCAGTGGGTACCTGGGGTGTCAGAGGTGTACATGGGAGTGTCAGGGGTGTACCAGGGGAGTGTCTGAGGGTACAGAGGTGTCAGGGGGTGTGCCTGGGAGTGTCGGAGGTGTGGCTGGGGAGTGTCGGAGGTGTGCCTGGGGAGTATCAAGGGTGTGTTGGAGTGTCTGATGTATTCCTGAGAGCCAGGGTGTGCCTGGGCGTATCGGAGTGTGCCTGGGAGTGTGAGGTGTGCCTGGGGTGTCTGAGGGGTGTGAGTGGGGTGTCAGAGGGTGTGCCTGGGAGTGTCAGAGGGTGTGCCTGGGAGTGTCAGAGGTGTGTGCCTGGGGGTGTCAGAGGGTGTGCCTGGGGAATGTCAGGGGTGTGCCTGAAAGTGTCAGGTGTGTGCCTGGGAGTGTCAGGGGTGTGACTGGGGTGTCGGAGGTGTGCCTGGGGTGTGTCGGAGGGTGTGCCTGGGAGTGTCAGAGGTGTGCCTGGGGTGTCAGAGGTGTGCCTGGGGTGGTGCCTGGAGTGTCGGAGGTGTGCGGGTGTCTGGGGTGTGTCTGGGGTGTCAGAGTGTGCCTGTGTCAGGTGTGCCTGGGAGTGTCAGGGGTGCCTAGGGTGTCAGAGGTGCTCTTGAGAGTCGGAGGTGTGGCTGGGGAGTGTCTGAGGTGTGCCTGGGGAGTGTCAGAGGTGTTGCCTGGGGTGTCAGAGGTGTGCCTGGGGTGTCAGAGATGTGCCTGGTGTCAGAGGTGCCTGCAGGGGTGTCTGAGGTGTGCCTGGGGTGTCTGGTGTGTGTGGTGTGTCTGTGGTGTGCCTGGGGTGTCAGGGTTGTGCCTGGGGTGTCAGGGGTGTGCCTGGGAGTGTCAGGTGTGTACCAGGGAGTGTCAGAGGTACTTGGGGTGTCAGAGGGGTGCCTGCGAGTGTCAGAGGTGTGCCTGGGGTGTCAGAGGGGTGTGCCTGGGGTGTCTCAGGTGTGCCTGGAGTGTGTGAGGTGTGCCTGGTGTGGGTGTGTGCCTGGGGGTGCCAGAAGAGTGCCAAGTGTCAGAGGTGTTCCTGGGGTGTCAGGTGTGCCTGGGGAGTATCGGAGGTGTGCCTGGGAGTGTCAGAGGTGTGCCTGGGAGTGTCAGAGGTGTGCCTGGCAGTGTCAGAGGTGTGCCTGGGAGTGTCTGAGGTGTGCCTGGGAGTGTCGGAGGGTTTCCTGGAGGTGTCAAGGTGGACCTGGGAGTGTCAGGGGTGTGCCTGGGAGTGTCAGAGTTGTACCTGGGGAGTGTCTGAGGGGTGTAAATGGGTGTCAGTTGTGTACCAGGGGTGTCAGAGGTACTTGGAGAGTCAGAGGTGTCCTGGGAATTGTCAGAGGTGTACCTGCAGTGTCAGGGTGTGCTGGGGTGTCAGGAGAGAGACCTGGGGTGTCAGAGGTGTGCCTGGGAGTGTCAGAGGTGCCTGGAGGTGTCAGGGAGTGTACTGCTTGTCAAGGTGTGCCTGGGAGTGTCAGAGGTGTGCCTGGGAGTGTCAGAGGTGTGCCTGGGGTGTCAGGGTTTGCCTGGGGAGTGTCAGAGGTGTGCCTGGGGAGTGTCAGAGGTGCACCTGGGGTGTCTGAGGTGTGCCTGGGGGTGTCTGAGGGTGTGCCTGGGTGTCTGAGATGTGCCTGGGGTGTGAAGCTTGTAGCAAGAGTGTCAGAGATTTGCCTGGAGTGCCAGAGTGTGTGCAGCAGGTGTCAGTGGTGTGCCTGGGGTGTCAGGTGTGTGTGCCAGGGGAGTGTCAGAGTGCCTGGGGTGTCAGAGGTGTACCTGGGGGTGTCAGAGGTGTGCCTGGGGTGTCAGAGGTGTGCCTGGGGTGTCTGAGGGTGTAACTGGGAAGTGTGTGGTGTGCCTGAGAGTGTCAGGTGTGTGTGCCTGGGAGTATCGGAGGTGTGCGTGGGGAGTGTCAGAGAATTACCAAGGGGTGTCGAGCAGTACCTGGAGTGTCATTGGAGTGCCTGGGAGTGTCAGGGTGTACCTGGGAGTGTCAGGGGTGTGCCAGGAGTGTCAGAGGGTGCCTGGGAGTATCAGGGGTGTGCCTGGGGTGTCAGGAGGTGTGCCTGGGAGTGTCAGGTGTGTCTGGGAGTGTCAGAGGTGTGCCTGGGGTGTCAGAGGTGTGCCTGGAGGTGTCAGAGGTGTGCCTGGGTGTCAGGGTGTGCCTGGGGTGTCAGAGGAGTGCCTGGGTTATCAGTGGTGCCTGGTGTCAGAGGTGTGCCTGGGGTGTCAGGGGTGTGCCAGGGAGTGTCTAGGAGTGCCAGGGGGTGTCAGGGGTGTGCCAGGGAGTGTCGGAGGTGTGCCTGGGAGTGTCAGGAGAGGTGTGCCTGGGGTGTCAAGGTGTGTTGGGAGTGTCTGATGTGTGTTCCTAAGAGAGCAGAGGTGTGCCTGGGCGTATCAGGTGTGCCTAGGTGTGAGGTGTGCCTGGGAGTGTCTGAGGCGTGGTGAGAGTGTCAGAGGTGTGCCTGGGGTTATCAGAGGGTGTGCATGGGAGTGTCAGGGTGATCCTGAGGTGTCAGAGGTGTGAACCTGAGTGTCAGAGGTGTGCCTGGGAGTGTCAGGGGTGTGTAGGTGTGTGCCTGGCAGTGTCCCGGTGTGCCAGGTGTCAGTAGTGTGCCTGGGGTGTCAGAGGTGTTCCTGGAAGTATCAGAGGTGTGACTGGGAGTGTCAGAGGTGTGCCTGGGGAATGTCTCAGGTGTGCCTGGGAGTGTGTGGTGCACCTGGGGAGTGTCTCAGGTGTGCTGGGGAGTGTCTGGTGTGCCTGGAGTGTCTGAGATGTGTCTGGGGAGTGTCAGAGAAGTGCCAAGGGGAGTGTGTCACAGAGTGCCTGGGGTGTGGTCAGTGCCTGGGAGTGTCAGAGGTGTGCCTGGGGAGTGTCATGTGTGTGCCAGAGTGTCAGAGGAGTGCCTGGGGTGTCGGGGTGTGCCTGGAGTGTCTCAGGTGTGCCTGGAGTGTCTGGTGTGCCTGGAGTGTCTGGGGTGTGCCTGGGGTGTCAGAGGTGTACCTGGGTACAGAGGTGCCTGGAGTGTCAGGGGTGTGCCTGGGGTGTCGAGGTGTGCCTGGGGAGTGTCGGGAGGTGTATCTGGGGAGTGTCAGAGGTGTGCCTGGGAGTGTCAGAGGGGTGCCTGGGAGTGTCAGAGGTGTGCTGGGAGTGTCAGAGGTGTGCCTGGGGTGTCAGAGGTGTGCCTGGGTGTCAGAGGAGTACCTGGGATTATCAGTGGAGTACCTGGGAGTGTCAGAGGTGTGCCTGGGAGTGTCAGGGGTGTGCCAGGGAGTGTCTGAGGGTACCTGGGGAGTGTCAGGGGTGTGCAGGTGTCGGAGGTGTGCCTGGGAGTGTCGGAGGTGTGCCGGGGTGTCAAGGTGTGTTGGGAGTGTCAGAGGTGTGTTCCTAAGAGTGGAGAGAGGTGTGCCTGGGGTGTCAAGGTGTACTGGGAGTGTGAAGGTGTGCCTGAGAGATGTCTGAGGCGTGGTGGGGAGTGTCAGGGATGTGCCTGGGGTATCGGAAGGGGGTGTGCATGGAGTGTCAGGAGGTGATCTGAGAGTGTCAGAGGTGTAACCTGGGGAGTGTCGAGGTGTGCCTGGGGTGTCAGAGGTATGCCTGGGGGTGTCAGCAGCGTACCTGGCAGTGTCACGGTGTACCTGGGGAGTGTCAGTGGTGTGCCTGGGAGTGTCAGAGGTGTTCCTGGGAGTATCAGAGGTGTAACTGGGAGTGTCAGAGGTGTGCCTGGGGATGTCTCAGGTGTCCTGGGGGTGTCAGGCGGTGCACCTGGGGTGTCTGAGGTGTTCCTGGGGTGTCTGGAGGTGTGCCTGGGGTGTCTGGAGATGTGTCTGGGGTGGAAGTGCAGGGAGTGTGTGCCTGGGGTGTGGAGTCAGGTACCTGGGGTGTCAGGGGTGTGCCTGGGGAGTGTCTGTGTGTGCCAGAGGTGTCGGGGATTGCCTGGGGTGTGTCAGGGTGTGCCTGGAAGTGTCTCAGGTGTGCCAGGGAGTGTCTGAGGTGTGCCTGGGAGTGTCTGAGATGTGCCTGGGGGTGTCAGAGGTGTGCCTGGGAGTGTCAGAGGAGTGCCTGGAGTGTCAGGGGTGTGCCTGGGGTGTCGAGGTGTGCCTGTAGGTGTCAGAGGTGTGTCTGGGAGTGTCAGAGGTGTGCAAGTCGAGGGTGCCTGGGAGTGTCAGAGGTGTGCAAGTGTCAGGAGGTGTGCAAGTGTCAGAGGAGTGCCTGGGTTATCAGTGGAGTGCCTGGGGTGTCAGAGGTGTGCCTGGGAGTGTGGGGTGTGCCAGGTGTCTGGGGGTGCAGGGGGGTGTCAGGGTGTTGCCTGGGTGTCGTGGGTGTGCCTGGGGTGTCGGAGGTGTGCCTGGGAGTGTCAAGGTGTGCCTGGGGAATGTCAGGGGTGTGCCTAGGGGTGTCAGGGGTGTGCCTGGGGAGTGTCAAGGTGTGTTGGGAGTGTCTGATGTGTCCTAGAGTGCCAGAGAGGTGTGCCTGGGCGTGTCGGAGGTGTGCCTGGGAGTGTGAGGAGGTGCCTGGGAGTGTGTCTGAAGTGTAAAGTGGGAGTGTCAGAGATGTGCCTGGGGTATCAGAGGGTGTGCCTGGGGGTGTCAAGGTGTGCCTGGGAGTGTCAGAGGTGTGCCTGGGGGTGCAAGGGGTGTGCGTGAGGTGTCAGGGTGTGCCTGGGGTGTCAGGGGTGTGCCTGGGGAGTGTCGGAGGTGTGGCTGGGTGTGTCAGGTGTGCCTGGGGTGTCAGGGTGTGCCTGGGAGTGTCAGAGGTGTGCCTGGGGAGTGTCAGAGTGCACCTGGAGTGTCAGTGGGTTTCCTGGGAGTGTCAGGGGTGGACCTGGGAGTGTCAGGGGTGTGCCTGGGAGTGTCAGGGGTGTGCCTGGGAGTGTCAGAGGTGTGCCTGGGGAGTGTCAGAGGGTGTGCCTGGGGTGTCAGGGGTGTGCCTGGGAGTGTCAGAGGTGTGCCTGGGAGTGTATGAGGTGTGCCTGGGGTGTCAGTTGTGTGCCAGAGTGTCAGAGGTGCTTGGGAAGGTCAGAGGTGTCCTGAGTGTCAGAGGTGTGCCTGAGAGTTTCAGAGTGTGCCTGGGGAGTATCAGGGAGACAGAGTCTCAGAGGTGTGCCTGGGAGTGTATGAGGTGTTGCCTGGGGTGTCAGTTGTGTGCAAGGAGTGTCAGAGGTGCTTGGGAGAGTCAGAGTGTCCTAGGGAGTGTCAGAGGTGTGCCTGCAGAGTGTCAGGGGTGTGCCTGGGAGTATCGGAGGGTACCTGGGAGTGTCAGAGGTGGCTTGGGAGTGTCAGAAGTGTACCTGGAGGTGTCAGAGGGTGTGCCTGGCAGTGTCAAGGTGTGCCTGGAGTGTCAGGGTGTGCCTGGGAGTGTCAGAGGTATACCTGGGGTTGTCAGAGGTTTGTGAGTGTCAGAGTGTACCTGAGTGTCAGAGGTTGCTCCGGGGGTGTCTGAGGTGTGCCTGGGGTGTCTGAGGTGTTCCTGGGAGTGTCTGAGTGTTCCTGGGGAGTGTCAGGTGTGCAGAGTGTCAGACTTGTGCCTGGAGTGTCAGGGTGTGCCTGGGGATGCCTGGAGGTGTACTGTGGGTGTCAGTGTGGTGTGCCTGGGGTGTCAGGTGTGTGCCAGGGAGTGTCAGAGGTGCCTGGGTGTCAGAGGTACAGTGGTGTCAGAGGTGTGCCTGGGAGTGTCAGAGGTGTGCCTGGGAGTGTCTGAAGTGTAACTGGCAGGTGTGTGGGGTGTGCCTGGGGTGTCAGGTGTGTGCCTGGGAGTATCAGGTGTGCATGGGGTGTCAGAGAATTGCCAGGGAGTGTCAGGCAGTGCCTGGGGTGTCGTGGGTGCCTGGGAGTGTCAGAGGTGTGCCTGCAAGTGTCAGGGGTGTGCCAGGAGTGTCAGAGGAGTGCCTGGGAGTATCAGGGTGTGCTGGAGTGTCGGAGGTGTGCCTGGGAGTGTCGGAGGTGTATCTGGGGAGTGTCAGAGGGTGTGCCTGGGGTGTCAGAGGTGTGCCTGGGGTGTCAGAGGTGTGCCTGGGAGTGTCAGAGGTGTGCCTGGGGTGTCAGAGGAGTGCCTGGGATTATCAGTGGAGTGCCTGGGGGTGTCAGAGGTGTGCCTGGGGTGTCAGGGGTGCAAGGAGTGTCTGAGGTGCAGGGTGTCAGGGTGTGCTGGTGTCAGGTGTGCCGAGAGTGTCAGGGAGGTGTGCCTGGGGAGTGTCAAGGTGTGTTTGGGAGTGTCTGATGTGTATTCCTAGAGCCAGAGGTGTACCTGGGCGTATCGGAGGTGTGCCTAGGGAGTGTGAGAGGTGTGCCTGGGGTGTCTGTGGGCGTGAGGTGGGAGTGTCAGAGGTGTGCCTGGATTATCAGAGGTGTGCATGGGAGTGTCAGAGGTGATCCTGAGAGTGTCAGAGTGTAACCTGGGTGTCAGGGGTGTGCCTGGGAGTGTCAGAGGTATGCCACGGAGTGTCAGCAGCGTGCCTGGCAGTGTCCCAGTGTGCCTGGGAGTGTCAGTAGTGTGCCTGGGAGTGTCAGAGGTATTCCTGGGATTATCAGAGGTTGTGGCTGGGGATGTCAGGGTGGCACAGGAATGTCTCAGGTGTGCCTGGGGTGTCAGCAGTGCATGGAGTGTCTCAGGTGTGCCTGAGTTTCTGAGGTGTGCCTGGGGTGTCTGAGGATGTGTCTGGGGTGTCAGAGAGTACCAGGGGTGTCACAGCAGTGCCTGGAGTGTGGTCAGGCACCTGGGGTGTCAGAGGTGTGCCTGGGAGTGTCTGTGTGTGCCAGGAGGTGTCAGAGGGTGCCTGGGGAGTGTCAGGGTGTGCCTGGAGTGTCTCAGGTGTGCCTGGGGTGTCTGAGGTGTGCCTGGGGTGTCTGGGGTGTGCCTGGGGTGTCAGGGTGTGCCTGGGGTGTCAGAGGTGCCTGGAAGTGTCAGGGGTGTGGGGGTGTCAGGAGGTGTGCCTGGGGAGTGTCAGAGGTGTATCTGGGAGGTGTCAGAGGTGTGCCTGGAGTGTCAGAGGTGCCTGAGATTGTCAGAGGTGTGCCTGGGAGTGTCAGAGGTGTGCCTGGGAGTGTCAGAGTGCCTGGGATTATCAGTGGAGTGCAAGTGTCAGAGGGTGCCTGGGGTGTCAGGGGTGTGCAGGGGTGTCTGAGGATTGCAGGAGTGTCAGGGGTGTGCCTGGGGAGTGTCGTGGGTGTGCCCGGGTGTCGGAGGTGTGCCTGGGGAGTGTCAAGGTGTGCCTGGGAGATGTCAGGGGTGTGCCTGGGGTGTGCAAGTGTCAAGGTGTGTTTGGGAGTGTCTGATGTGTTCTAGAGAGGCAGAGGTGTGCCTGGGCGTATCGGAGGTGTGCCTAGTGTGAGAGGTGTGCCTGGGGTGTCAGAGGTGTAAGTGGGGTGTCAGAGATGTGCCTGGGGAGTATCAGGAGGTGTACCTGGGAGTGTCAGGTGTGCCTGGGGGTGTCAGGGTGTGCCTGGGAATGTCAGGGGTGTGCCTGAGAGTGTCAGGGGTGTGCCTAGGGGTGTCAGGGTGTGCAACTGGGAGTGTCGGAGGTGTAACTGGGTGTGTGGAGGTGTGACCTGGGAGTGTCAGAGGTGTACCTGGGGAGTGTCAGAGGTGTGCCTGGGGAGTGTCAGAGGGTGCACCTGGGGTGTCAGTGGGTTTCCTGGAAGTGTCAGGGTGGACTGGGGTGTCAGGGGTGTGCCTGGGGTGTCAGAGGTGTGCCTGGGGAGTGTCTGGGGTGTGCCTGGGGTGTCAGAGGTGTGCCTGGGGTGTCAGGGGTGTGCCTGGGGTGTCAGGGTGTGCCTGGGGTGTATGAGGTGTGCCTGGGGTGTCAGTTGTGTGCAGGGGTGTCAGAGGTGCTTGGGAAGTCAGGGGTGTCCTGGAGTGTCAGAGGTGTACCTGCAGTTTCAGGGGTGTGCCTGGGAGTATCGGAGGTGCAGGGAGTGTCAGAGGTGTGTCCTGGGGGTGTATGAGGTGTGCCTGGAGTGTCAGTTGTGTGCCAGGGGGTGTCAGAGGGTGCTTGGGAAGGTCAGAGGTGTCTGGGGTGTCAGAGGTGTGCCTGCGAGTGTCAGGGGTGTGCCTGGGGAGTATCGGAGGTGCCAGGGAGTGTCAGAGGTGTGCCTAGGGGTGTCAAGTGTGCTGGAAGTGTCAGGGTGTGCCTGGCAGTGTCAAAGGTGTACCTGGGAGTGTCAGAGGTGTGCCTGGGGTGTCAGAGGTATACCTGGGAGTTGTCAGAGTTTGCTTGGGGTGTCAGAGGTGTACCTGGGGAGTGTCAGAGGTGCTCTGGGGGTGTCTGTGAGGTGTACCTGGGAGTGTCTGAGGGGTGTTCTGGAGTGTCTGAGGTGTGCCTGGGGTGTCAGACATGTGCCTGGGAGTGTCAGAGGTGTGCCTGGGGTGCAAGGTGTGCCTTGGAGTGTCAGTGGTGTGCCTGGGTGTCGGGTGTGTGCCAGGGAGTGTCAGAGGAGTGCCTGGGAGTGTGCCTGGGAGTGTCAGAGGTGTGCCTGGGGTGTCAGAGTGTGCTGGAGTGTCAGTGGTGTACCTGGGAGTGTCAGGTGTGTGCAAGGAGTGTCAGAGTACCTGGGAGTGTCAGGGGTTGTGCCTGGGATTGTCGGAGGTGTGCCTGGGAGTGTCGGAGATGTATCTGGGGTGTCAGAGGTGTGCCTGGGAGTGTCAGAGGTTGTACCTGGGAGTGTCAGAGGGTGTGCCTGGGTGTCAGAGGTGTGCCTGGGAGTGTCATAGGAGTACCTGGGATTATCAGTGGAGTACCTGGGAGTGTTCAGAGGTGTGCCTGGGAGTGTCAGGGGTGTGCCAGGGAGTGTCTGAGGTACCAAGGGGGTGTCAGGGTGTACCTTGGTGTCGGAGGTGTACCTGGGAGTGTCAAGGTGTATTTGGGAGTGTCTGATGTATTCCTGAGAGCCAGAGGTGGCACCTGGGCGTGTCAGAGGTGTGCCTAGGAGTGTGAGAGGTGTACCTGGGAGTGTCTGAGGCGTCCGGTGGAGTGTCAGGGGTGTGCCTGGGAGTATCAGAGGTGTGCCTGGGGTGTCTGGGGTGTGCCTGGAAGTGTGTGAGGTGTGCATGGAGTGTCAGCGGTGCACCTGGCAGGGTCAGCAGTGTGCCAGTGTCAGCAGTGTACCTGGGAGTGTCTGAGGTATGCCTGGGGTGGGGTGTGCAAGGAGTGTCAGAGGAGTGCCTGGGGTGTCACGGGTGTGCCTGGGGAGTGTCAGAGGTGTGCCTGGGGTGTCAGAGGTGTGCCTGGGGTGTGAAAGTGCCAGGGGAGTCAGAGGTGCCTGGGGTATCAGGTGGAGTGCCTGGGGTGTGTGTGTAGTGAAAGTGTCAAGGGTGTACCAGGGAGTGTCTGAGGAGTACCTGGGAATGTCAGGGTGTTCCTGGAGTGTCAGGTGTGCCTGGGAGTGTCGGAAGGTGCACCTGGGAGTGTCAGGTGTGCCTGGGAGTGTCTGAGGTGTGCCTGGGGTGTCAGAGGTGTACCTGGGGAGTGTCAGTGGCCTAAGTGTCAGAGGTGTGCCTGGGGTGTCTGAGGTGTGCATGGTGTCAGGAGGTGTGCAAGTGTCAGGGTGTGCCTGGGAGTGTCAGAGGTGTACCTGGGGTGTGGGGTGTGCCTGGGGTGTCAGTTGTGTACCAGGGAGTGTCAGAGAGTGCTTGGGAAGTCAGGAGGTGTCCTGGGAGTGTCAGAGGTGTGTCACAGTGTCAGGGGGTGTGCACATGGGGTATCGGAGGGTACCTGGGAGTGTCAGAGGTGTGCCTGGGGTGTGAAGTGTACCTGGAAGTGTCAGAGGTGTGCCTGGCAGTGTCAAGGTGTGCCTGGGGAGTGTCAGAGAGGTGTGCCTGGGAGTGTCAGAGGTGTGCATGGGGTTGTCAGAGAGTTTGCTTAGGGAGTGTCAGAGGTGTGCAAGTGTCAGAGGTTGCACCTGGAGTCTGTGAGGTGTGCCTGGGGTGTCTGGGGTGCCTGGGGTGTCTGGGGTGTGCCTGGTGTCAGACATGTGCCTGGGGAGTCAGAGGTGTGCCTGGGAGTGGTGTGTGGGTGTCGGTGGTGTGCCTGGGAGTGTCAGGTGTGTGCCAGGGGGTGTCAGAGGTACCTGGGAGTGTCAGGGGTGTACCTGGGGTGTCTCAGGTGTGCCTGGGAGTGTCTGAGGTGTGCCTGGGAGTGTCTGAGGTGGCACTGGGAGTGTCAGAGGTGTGCCTGGGAGTGTCAGAGGGTGCCTGGGGAGTGTCAGGGTGTGCCTGGGAGTGTGGGTGTGCCTGGGGAGTGTCATGGAGGTGTGTCTGGGGTGTCAGACATGTGCCTGGGGAGCCAGAGGTGTGCCTGGGAGTGCCAGAGGTGTGTGCAGAGGTGTCATTGTTGTGCCTGGGAGTGTCAGAGGAGTGCCAGGGAGTGTCAGGGCAGTACCTGGGAGTGTCAGTGGAGTACCTGGGGAGTGTCAGAGGTGTGCCTGGGAGTGTCAGGGGTGTACCAGAGGTGTCAGAGGAGTACCTGGGAGTGTCAGGGGTGTGCCGGGAGTGTCGGAAGGTGTACCTGGGAGTTTCCAGAGGTGTATCTGGGAGTGTCAGAGTGTACCTGGGAGTGTCAGAGGTGTACCTGAAGTGTCAGAGGTGTACCTGAGTGTCAGAGGTGTGCCTGGAGTGTCAGAGGGGTACCTGGGTTATCAGTGGGTGCAGGGGTGTCAGGTGTGCCTGGGGTGTCAGGGGTGTGCAGGGGTCTGAGAGTGCAGAGGTGTCAGGGGTGTGCAGAGGTGTCAGTGTGCCTGGGGTGTCAAAGGTGTAGGGGAGTGTCTGATGTATTCTGAGAGAGTCAGAGGTGTTCCAAGGCATCGGGAGGTGTACCTAGGAGTGTGAGGTACCTGGGAGGTCAGAGTGGCTCGGAGGCGAGAGTACCTGGGAGTGTCAGAGGAGTGCCTGGGAGTATCATGAGTACCTGGGAGTGTCAGAGGTGTACCTGAGTGTCAGGGGTACTAGGGAGGTGTGGAGGAGGCCTGGGAATGTCAGGGTGTTCCTGGGGAGTGTCGGAGGTGTGCACCTGGGAGTGTCGGAGTTGCACCTGGGAGTGTTGGAGGTGTACCTGGGAGGTTCAGAGGTACCTGAGTGTGCAGAGGTGTACCTGGGAGTGCCTGAGACGTGTACCTGGGAGGCCAGAGGTGATCTGGAGTGTCAGAGGTGTACCTGGGAGCAAGTGGAGGTGTATCTGGGAGTGTTAGAGGCACCAGGCAGTGTCACCGTGCACTGGGAGGCCAAGCCAGGTACCTGGGAGTGCAGAGGTATTCCTGGGAGTGTTGGGAGGTGTAACTGGGAGTGTCAGAGGTGTACTGGGAGTGTCTGAGGTGTACCTGGGAGTGTTGAAGGGTGTACCTGGGAGTGTCTGGAGGTACCTGGAGTGTCTGAGGTGTACCTGGGAGGTTCTGAGGTGTATCTGGGAGTGTCAGAAGCACTCAGGAGTGTCACAGCAGCAGGCCTGGGAGTGTGAGCGAGTACCTGGGAGTGTCAGGAGGTGTACCTCAAAGTGTCAGGGGTGTACCAGGAAGGTCAGAGGAGTACCTGAGAGTGTCAGGGGTGACCGTACCTGGGAGGCTGGAGGTGGCAATGGGAGGTCGGAGGTGCAATTGGAGTGTCAGAGGTACTCTGGGAGGCCGAGAAGTACCAGGAGTGCTGAGAAGTACCTGGGAGAATCAGAGTACTGGGAGGTCAGAGGTGTACCTGGGAGTGCTGGCGTTGTCCAGGGAGTGTCTGAGGAGTACCTGGGAGGTCAGGGGTGTACCTGGGATTGCTCGGAGGTGTAGCTGGGAGTGTCGGAGGTGTACTGGGAGCCAGAGGTACCTGGCAGTGTCTGTAGGAGTCCTGGGAGAGCCAGAGTGTACCTGGGCTGGAGGTACCTGGGAGGTGAGAGGTACTTGAGTGTCTGAGGTACCTGGGAGTGTGAGAGGTGTACCTGGGAGGTCAGAGGAGTACCTGGGAGGCTCAGGTACCTGGAGTGTCGGAGGTACCTGGGAGTGTCGGAGGTGTATCTGGGAGTATCAGAGGTGTACCTGGGAGAGCCAGAGGTACCTGGGATGTCAGAGAGCACCTGGGATTATCAGTGAGCACCTGGGAGGCCAGAGGTACCTGGGAGTGTCAGGGGTGTACCAGGAGTGTCTGAGGAGTACCGGGGAGTGTCAAAGGTATTTGAGAGTGTCTGATGGATTCTGAGAGAGTCAGAGGTACCTGGGCATATGGGAGGTGTACCTGGGAGTGTGAGAGGTGTACCTGGGAGTGTCTGGAGGTGTGTGGGGGAGGCCAGAGGTGTACCTGGGAGCAAGGGGAGGTACCTGAGTGTTGGAGGTGCACCTGAAGTGTGTGAGGTGTGTATATGGAGGTCAGTGTGTACTAAAACAGGGCGAAGGGCGTACCTGGGAGTGTCAGCAGGTACCTGGAGTGTCAGGAGGTATACCTGTGATACAGAGGTAAATGGGAGGCTGAGGTGAACCTGGAGTATCTGAGGTGCACCTGGGAGTGCTCTGAGGTGTACCTGGGAGGTCAGAGAAGCACCAGGAGGCCAGAGCAGTACCTGGGAGTGTCAGGAGTACCAGGAGTGCTGGGAGGAGCACCTGGAGCAGGCCAAAGGTGAGTACCTGGGAGGCTGGGAGGTGTACCTGGGAGTGTCAGAGGTGTACCTGGGAGTGTCTGAGGTACAAGGAGGCAGAGGAGTACCTGGAGGTCTGGGGTGTACCTGGGAGTGCTGGGAGGTGTACCTGGGAGCGCTGGGGTGTACCAGGAGGCCAGAGGAGTACTGGGAGTGTCAGAGGTGTACCTGGGAGTGTCGGAGGTGTACCTGGGAGGCTCGAGGTGCATCTGGGAGGTCAGAGTGTACCTGGGAGGCTGTGAGGTGACCTGGAGGTCAGAGGTACCCAGGAGTGTGAGAGGTGTACCTGGGAGTGTCTGAGGCGTGTAGTGGGAGGTCAGAGGTGTACCTGGGAGTATCAGGAGGTGTACCTGGGAGTGTCTGAGTGGAGTGTGTGTGAGGTGATGGAGTGTGAGAGTACCTGGCAGGTCTAAGGTGTGTGTCCTGGGAGTGTTGTGTGGTACCTGGGAGGCCAGAGGTATACCTGGAGTGTCAGAGGTGTACCAAGGAGGCCAGAGGAGTACCTGGGAGGCTACGTGGTGTACCTGGGAGGTCAGAGGTGTACCTGAGTCTGAGGTGTACCTGAGTGTCAGAGGTGTACCTGGGAGGTAAGAGAAGTACCAAGGAGTGTCAGAGGAGTACCTGGGAGTACCGTGGAGTACTTGGGAGGCAAGCCAGAGGTGTAACTGGGGGAGAGCAATACGTAACTGAAACGAAGACATCA
>NW_024712599.1:0-38792 GCF_018991925.1 Homarus americanus
GTGCTGATTTTCGCAGAACGAAGATTAGAGAGGGAGAAACGTACCAGCAGTTTTCGATTCACCTGGGTCGTTTATTTCAACAATGGCTGGAGACATCAGGGGTTGAATAAACCTTTGAGTCTCTCTCTAACTTCATGATATTAGATCAGTTTTTGTCTTCTCTACCTCCAGACTTGAGAATTTTCATCAAAGAACACCAGCCAGCGACGCTTGGAGAAGCTGTGCATCTTGCCGACAACTGGGCGTCTGCTCGCAACGCCTACCCCAAGTCTTCCCCTCCTGTAGTGAAGATTGCGAAGCCTCTGTCCTCCGAGGAACCATCCCCAGGAGTACACAAGAGTAGTTCACCAGCCGTGCGGTGTCACAGCTGCGGAGGAGAAGGGCACATTCGTTCTCGCTGTCCCAGGAATCCCCTCGCCTTCAAGACTGCTGACACTCAACCCAGCAACAAGGTCGGATTCTGTTTGGAGGTCAGGAGCTGCCCCCGTTATTGTGTCGGTGGAACAATCAATGGGTCTAGGGCATCTACTTTCATCAGGGACACTGGTTGCTCGTGCATTGTCTCTGAAGAAGCCCTGCCTGATGCTGACATCTCCAACTGCCCGAAGGTTAGTGTCGCCGATTATTTAGGTCGTGTTGACCAGTTCCCTGTTGTTAGGTGCTACCTGCGTTGCCCCTATTTCACTGGTTGGTCTAATGTGGTAAGAGCTCCCATTAAATTTGCTAGTGCCCTCATTGGTAATGTTCCCGGTGTTCGTGACCCTAACGACCCGGAAACGTTAAAACTCTCCTCGCCACCAGCACCAGTCTCCTCGCCACCAGCACCAGTCTCCTCGCCACCAGCACCAGTCCCCACGCCACCTGCTGAGGACGACGACTCGCCACCTGCAGAGGTCGCCTCGCCACCCTCTCACGCCGCCACGCCTGCCGCCAAGGTCCAAGCTGTAGGGCCACGGACGGCGAAGGTGAAACGACCGCATCCCCTGATTCTGCCGAATTTGTTGCCACTGACTGTGACGCCCAAGGAGTTCGCCGAGCTTCAAGACTCGTGTGCCACTCTGAAGCGGGTAAGGGAGAAGGTGACTTCCGGGGAGGAGGATCAGGTGAGAGATGGGTCGGTTTATAAGTTTGTTTCTATTAATGGGGTGTTACACAGGTCTTGTGCTACATCCAAGCGACCAGCCAAAGTAGGTCGGTTTTTACTTGTTGTCCCTGCTGTTTGTTGCAGTAACATTCTCTCTGTAGCTCACAAGAGCTCTCTTGTAAGTCACTGTTCTCGTAGGAAAACTTATAGGAAGGTTGCTGATCAGTTTTACTGGCCAGGTATGGGAGTGGATATTAGAGCTTTTTGTAGGAGTTGTGATCAGTGCCCACGTATGTCCGCCAAGGGTAGAGTCCGTCCTGTCCCACTTGAACCCTTACCCGTCGTTGCAGAACCATCTTCTCGGGTAGCCATAGATTTTGTTGGACGATTCTCACCCCCTTCCTCTAAGAAGCCTAAATTACATCAAGCTAAATTGTTAAGGAAATATAATTGCAGGACCCACATTGCTCGTGTCCTTGACGACGTCCCCAAGCTGGAGTTAGTCGAGGCACTACCCTGCAAGAGTTCCTGCGAAGTTCGGACGCCAGAATCTGTTGATCTCGGTTGCCAATTGCTGCCAACACCTGACGAGATAGAAGAATCCTCTACGACAGGAAATGGGCCCAAACTTAAACTTGGACTGAAGTGGACCCCACGTGCAGTTCCTTGATACGGCCTTACGTTTTGGACATCAAGTTTCCACCTATTCTTTTCTATGACCTTTCTTTATTGTGCAATGTGTATTTAAGCATTTGTTGTAAGATGATTATGCTTTGTGTACTAATCTTAAGTTTAATCTACCTTACAGTAGATTTTTGTTGGGGGAGCAGTGTAAGGGCGGAAACGATCCTCCGGCTAGTTACCGTTGCTAACTCGCTCGTTTGCTGGTGCAGACGACACTTGGGGTGGTTGGACGGAGGTGAGAACGGCAGCCACTATCTCCGCCGCCGGCAGATTCAACCCAGCCGCCATACCGTCAGTATCTAACTACCCTGCTGTCCGTCAAATTCTGGCTGTGATCTCATCATAGGTCCTGGACTCGTGGGCTGTGTTCCCAGACCTTCACCTATCAACTGCCAACTCTCTGGTCATCTACCACTACCGCATACCACGACCATCAGTTCATCACATTCCGTCGGTGCCCCGGTGTTCTCCTGCCTTTTCAAGACGTCGCTGAGTGTGGAATTGAAGTGGACGCTTCCCTATCCTGAGTGTGCATCACCGTGTTCCAGAACCTT
This sequence comes from Homarus americanus, assembly GCF_018991925.1. NCBI lineage: Eukaryota > Metazoa > Arthropoda > Malacostraca > Decapoda > Nephropidae > Homarus > Homarus americanus. The sequence goes on from NW_024712599.1 coordinate 2,323, forward strand.
CCCCCAGGGCCATTGCCGTAGGAAATATTTGTTCATTGTTTGATTCCATTAATTGCTGACTCCCCTTTATTGTTCGATTCTATCGATTGTTGACTCCATTTAATTGTTTGAATCCAATTAATTGCTGACTCCCATTATTTGTTTGATTCCTTTAATTGTTGCTTCCATTAATTGTTTGACTCCTGTAATTATTTGATGTTTGTTGAGTGGTGTCAGAGTTTTGTTATATTTTTATAGTAAAGAGATGCCCATCTCAAACGGTTGTTTGTAATTCCTCAGAAAACCATGGTCCTTGACTTTCCTTTATTAAGATCCTGATTAGCCTGGTAAGGGATTTCTATCCCTGAGTCCTAGGCCTTTACAACCTCAATCATATCGCCACTTACTCAACAGGTATGTCTCTCGTGGGGGCGCAAATTTAGATGTAACGGCACCATTTGTATTATATAAATATTTACCCAAATGTATATTACCCATATATTCACCAAGTCATTCATCCATGAGTATGAATCAATTGGTGAGTTGACATTCCCTCTGGGAAGCGGGCGAGGTCAAGCTTCGTCAGCGTAGCTCAGCACAAAAAATATGACGCGTTTCCTTTAAGACCTGCCTGACCACACTCTCTCCCTGTTACCCAGTGAACACCTCACTTAAGTGTTCTCCTATACAAGTGCACTAAGACACTTCCCTGAGCAGAGAAGGTACAATATACTCTCAACTGAACTCAGTACCTGTGAAACTATATTTTTCTTCAATAAAGCAAAACCAACAAAGTGTTTACTTCAGCCCTGCCACTTATCAATTCAAGACCTAATAAATAAATAAATATATATATATATATATATATATATATATATATATATATATATATATATATATATATATATGTTCTCTATGAATATATGTAATATGTATAGCCTTAATATATATAACAACAACGCGCCTGCACTATATATATATATATATATATATATGCAAGTAAATCACTGGTGCGCATTGATCTAGGTATATGCTGATAACCACAAAGGAAAGAAGAAAACATATAACTATATTTATATGTATATGTATAACAACATGTATATATATATATATATATATATATATATATATATATATATATATATATATATATATATATATATATATATATGTATATGTATATGTATATATATATATATATATATATATATATATATATATATATATATATATATATATATATATATATATATATATATATATATGTGTATATATGTATATATGCAAATAAATCACTGTAGGTGCGCGTGATCCAGGTATATGCTGATAACCACAAGGAAAAAGAAAACACATAGTTCCCAAGCGCTTATAAAGTCCCTTGCAAGGAATGTAATATGTTTTACTTAGGCCAAACAGGTAAAGATCTTGTAACTAGACTTAAACAACATAAATATAGTGTTAGGACAGGCCAGGAATCCAATGCTTTGTTTGTTCATTTGAGGGATATAAAACATTGCATTGACTGGGATAATGCCTCCTCAATATTACCTTGTAATTCAATTGACAGTCGGAACATTTTAGAATCTAGTCTCATTAAACATACCGAATCCGTTAGCATGAATTTGAGTAATGGTATGTACAAATTGGACAATTTTGTAATTAAGAAGATTTGTAACCAGATGAGAAGGTTGGGTCAGTTTTTCCCTCTGACCCGATTACCGACCGCTGCGGTGCTTTTATGAAGATTAGTAGGGTTATTACCTATACTTGACCTCTGTGGACTTGATCTCACCCTCCTCTGTATATATATAACTTGTTCTGCATTTCTACTTAGTTTGTACTTACCCCTGAATATGTGAATTACACGAAAGCGCTTGGGAACTTCGTGTTTTCTTTTTCCTTGTGTTTATCAGCATATACCTGGATCACGCGCACCTACAGTGATTTATTTGCATAATGGATTCCACTCGCCACTTCTTCTACTTCTCTACAAGCTGTCCTGGACTGTCTCCTTTCGTTACTGAATACTCATCTTCGATGAACAAGGCCCACAAATTAAAAATAAGCTTGAAATTTCTCCAGACATTCCTTAGTGAAAAAGTTCTGCCTAGATCAATCCTCCCACAACGTGTCCTGAAGATGTCTGACCGCCCCTTTGATGATTTCCAAGAAATCATCCTAAAGAAACATTTTGAAATAAAGAAAATTGAAGTGGATGAAGCTTTTCGTATTGTAAGACAAAAAAAGCGTGTGTTTAATATGACCATACCGAGTGATTGGAAAAAGCTCATGTTGGATTACTGTTTTGATAACCCGAGACGTGCGCGTTCCGATCTTCAAGCTAAGATTGACCACAAATTGTCACTCCTTATTAAGAATAGTGATTGGACTAAGGATGCCAATCGCAACTGTGTAGTGAATCTCTCCTCTAAACAACTAGACAATGATACCTCGTGTGCCCTCGGCTATGGTTTAAGTTTTGATGGCTCTAGCAAGGGAGTCGACAGTGTTGACATAGCCAGAGCATTTTGCAATTTGGAGAAATTCAGCAATTTGACAAGTGAAGAAGTGAACATGTGTAAAGGTGTTTTGTATGCATCCATGTCTAAGCCATGTGTTCTAAGCTGTCCAGATAGATTCACCAAAGCAATCCAAGCCCTTAAGAAAAATAAGGATCTACATGTCACTAAAGCAGATAAAGCCAACACAGTAGTGATTTTAAACAAAGATGATTACATTTCTAAAATGAATGACCTTTTATGTGATGCTGAAACATATTCTAAGCTCATAAATAATCCTCTCAACACAGTTAACACCCAGTTCAACAAAAAACTTAAGTCTCTATTGAGGGGCAAAGCTACTCTCATTAAACATCTTACTTCAACGTCCCCTCCACTGCCATACATGTACGGTGTAATCAAGACCCACAAGCCTAATAACCCAGCAAGACCCATCATTAGCTCAGTTGGGTCAATCTCTTATAAATTATCTAAATGGTTAGTTTCTTTACTAAATCCCCTAGTTGGCAACATTTCTAACTCTAATATTAAGAATAATATGGATCTGGTTGATAAACTCAATAACTTACACATTAATTATGATTTTAAACTGGTCAGTTTTGATGTAACATCACTCTTTACAAAGGTCCCAGTTGATGATTTACTAGAGTTCCTCATAGATTCCCTGGATAATATTTCATTGCCCGTCTCGAAAGACGACTTCATCGAACTCATCAAACTATGTATTAAGGATTGTAAATTTGAATTCAATGGAGAATATTATGCTCAAAAATTTGGTATGGCAATGGGTAATCCACTCTCACCTGTATTAAGCAACCTATATATGGAATTCTTTGAAAAGAAACTATTAAGTAATATTTTACCACCTTCAGCAGTCTGGTTTAGATATGTAGATGATGTATTATGTCTCTGGCCAAGTAATGAGGACCTAAAAGCTTTCCTGCCACAACTTAATAACTTAGCCCCCTCGATCAAATTCACTGTGGAATTAGAGCATGACTGTAAATTGCCATTCCTAGACTGTCTGATACACAGAATAGGTAACACCTTTAAGTTCAGTATTTATAGAAAACCTACTAATGTGTGTTCATACATTCATTATTATTCTGCCCACCATAATAGAGTCAAACAGTCAGTATTTTCAACAATGTTTTTACGTGCTTTGAGAATTTGCAGCCCGGAATTCATTGATGAGGAATATAAATATATCTATAATATTGGCTCAAACCTTAAATACCCTAGATCTTTCATAGACAAATGCCTGAACATTACTAAGAAATCTTTTTATAGAACTGATCCCAAGCCCACCCATGACCATAAGAATCTCTTAGTATTACCATTTCACAAAAATTTCTCTCAAATTCCTTTACAACTAAAAACCTGGAACGTCAATGTGGCATTTAAAAACTCATGCACTGTTAAACAAATGTTAATCAAGAACTCCCCCATTAATACAAATTGGCTGCATTTATAAAGTTCCTTGCAAGGAATGTAATATGTTTTACTTAGGCCAGACAGGTAAAGATCTTGTAACTAGACTTAAACAACATAAATATAGTGTTAGGACAGGCCAGGAATCCAATGCTCTGTTCGTTCATTTGAGGGATAATAAACATTGCATTGACTGGGATAATGCCTCCTCAATATTACCTTGTAATTCAATTGACAGTAGGAACATCATAGAATCTAGTCTCATTAAACATACCGAATCCGTTAACATGAATTTGAGTAATGGTATGTACAAATTGGACAATTTTGTAATTAAGAAGATTTGTAACCAGGTGAGAAGGTTGGGTCAGTTTTCCCTCTGACCTGACTACCGACCGCTGCGGTGCTTTTGTAAAGATTAGTAGGGTCATTACCTATACTTGACCTCTGTGGACTTGTTCTCACCCTCCTCTGTATATATATAACTTGTTCTGCACTTCTATTTTAGTCTGTACTCACCCCTGAAGATGTGAATTACACGAAAGCGCTTGGGAACTTCGTGTTTTCTTTTTCCTTGTGGTTATAGCATATACCTGGATCACGCGCACCTACAGTGATTTACTTGCATATATATACATATATATATATATATATATATATATATATATATATATATATATATATATATATATATATATATATATATATATATATATATATATATATATATATATATATATATATATATATATATATATATATATAGCCGAATTACCCGCGCCTTGCTGCGGTTCACACATTTTTTTTGTAAGAAAATGATGATTGATTTTAAATCATTGATATAATTTATGGAGAAAAATGATACATTTCAATATAACTCAATGTAAAATGTAATGCATGAAAAATTGGAAAACATTATTTTTTGTTATATATCAAATCAAAATTACATTATTAATTTTTATTCTTATTCTATTTCTTGTAAATCAATTTTTTCAAAATATCAAATCAAAACTTGATCATTTTATATTTGTGTAAAGCATTATTTTCAAATTAGCAATTCAAAGATTAATTATTTATTTTTTAACATAATAAATACATGAAAATAAATTTTCATACTTTGTCCTAATGAAGAACTTCAGGGTAAACAACATTTCTTGTCTTTCTTTGATTGGCTAAAATGTAGAGGTTTTTTGAAGTTCCAGTCCTTGAAACAGCCACATAAAACATGCCATGACTGAAACATGGGTTTGTCAGATCTATACCAATAGTTTTTGAAAGTTTGACCTTGACTCTTATTGATGCTCATGGCAAAGCATGGCCTCACTGGGAACTGCAGCCTCCTAAATGCAAAAGGCAACTCGCTATCACTTGGTATAAGTGGAATCCTCGGAATGAGAAGAGCTTGACCTTTGTAAGGGCCGAATATAATGGTTGCTTCAATCAAGTTCTCATGCAATCTTGTTACAACACATCTTGTTCCATTTATTGTTTGGGGTGGGTCCAATGATCTCAAAATCATGATCGGAGAACCAACTTTAACTTTCAGAAGATGGGGAGGCATTCCAGAAAGCTCAATTGAATTCAAGAACTCTGTAGGATACTGTACAGCTTCATCATCATTTGTTGTAGTGTCAATAGATTTGTACACTTTTTCCTGCCCTGGAAATTCACTCATTAACCATTTATTCAACTTGTTGACATTGGCATTTAATGGAGAAACAATCGCTCGCTCAGCAAGCCAGTCTGGATGTTTTCCATTCAAGCTCAAGTCTGGATACGCTCTTGCCTTCAAATCCTCTAGTTTCTCAACACATTTGCAAAGTTCTTCAGGAACTAAAATTGTATCAGGTACTTCCACATAAGGGAGGTGTCCATCTCCAATTGTAAGAAGAAGGTTTGAAAAGTTTGCTGAATCTGAATCTCCAGTCATATGAGCCCTCATATTTGTTGTCAGCTTCTTCACAAATACGTGTCTCCAAAGGTAGGATTCCTTTGAACTTGCATCAACAATGTTTGCTCTTGTTCCATTTTTCACAACAGGCAAAATTTGACGGAAGTCCCCTGATAGTAGAGTTTGAATACCACCCATTGTCTTCTTGACACCTGTGACGTCTTGTAAAGTTCGATCAATAGCTTCAAAAACAGTCTTATGAGCCATGGGGGCTTCATCAACAATTATTGCTTTTGTTTCCCGTATTACTTTGGCCATGTTAGAGTTTCGAGTAACTGAACATGTAGGCTCATCCATTCTGTATGTGTCCAATGGTACTTTGAAAGTGCTATGCAAAGTACGTCCTCCTTCCAACAATGTTGCTGCAATACCACTTGATGCAGTTGCCAGCACAATTTTTCCTCCTGACCTAATTTTTGCTAGAATTAAGTTTTGCAAATAAGTCTTACCTGTTCCTCCAGGTGCATCAAGAAACATAATGTTTTTATGATCTTCTCTTTCACCATTCATCATCTCCAAAAATGCTGTATAAGCACTCCTTTGATCCTCTGTCAATTTTTTATATTGTTCATCAACCTGAACTGCCAACTCCTCCTGATTGTAGTTGGTCTCATGTCTGTATTCACGACAAAGCTGCTCATTATCAACATGGGGTGCTCTTGGTAAGCCATATGTTGTCAAAACATGTCCTCCCATCATGAGAACTTTGTATTCCAAATGACACAAAACTTGATTGAAAATTAAATCTGAGACTGGAGCATCTGGATCATTCATAGACCTGCGATGTTGCATTAAATCATCTTCTGACAATGTTTCTTTGAATATCTCCCAAAGCTCTGCTGGATTACTTGGCGAACATGCTGTCAAAATTATGGCAAAGAGGCATCTCATGTTTGCAGGTGACTGAGAAATTCTTGCTTCTTGCATGGCAAGTCGTAAATGGTCATCACTCTCCAAAAGCCCCCTGGCAAGGCAAGCTTCTCTGAATGTTGTGCATAGAATGCCATCAACTATTTTTAGATCTTGGAATGAAGTTGGTCCTCTCACTTCGTTCAGGAGAAGTCTCAAAAAATAACACTCTCCAACTCTTGGGCTGATTGTGTACATCCTGCCAATGGCCGGAGCTTTCCAAACCGGGCCATCCTCATTAACTCCATCAATCAAAGTACCTCTCTTGCGACGATTCCATTTCTTTGTACTTTTAATCCAAATGTAATATTGTGGGAGTTCAGCATACTTCAATGCCTTTGCAAAGTCATCATCTTGGCAGAGCTGGAAAAAACGTGTCAAAGTTGTAGGAGGTGGAGGGCCAACAGCTCTCTCTAATGCATTTTCTTCACGAAAGAGCACTCTTTGTCCATTCTCAAGATGAATTGCCAAACCAACAACTGGTGGGAAATGCACATGTGTAGGATGCTCATGAATCCGCCATGCTGCTTCTGATGATGACACATATCTCATGTTTTGGTATTGGCTGATTTCATCAATCACCTGTGGTTCTTGACTATTGACTTGTGCAATATTTTGTAACTCAAAAACAGCTTGATCTGACCCCTTTGATATGTATCTGATGCAATACTTGATTGAATGAATTGATGAGCAGATTTCAACATTGATATGACAGTTGAATTGTCGCAACAAATATGTATTGTAAGGCACTACCCATTGATTGGTGATTTCTTGCTCAACTTGACGTCCATATTGTCTCATTTTGATCTTGCCAATGTGACCTCCATCTTCTGGCTTTCTCCTTCTATATTTTGGATAGGAGTCATTCCCTTGTTCAGTAGCTTGTAGGAAATCTTTGGGAAATTGTTTGGAACATTTTCTGTCGACCATACACGGGGATCCTTCATTTAGGGGACCACATGGGCCATGGATCATGTGTTTCATGACCAGATCATGGAGTTCTTTATCTTGCTTTTTTTTAGGGATTTCTGCAAAAATTGCCAAATCATATTCTTCGGCTTTGATTTTGTGCTCTGGAGCTATCCAGAAAAGAAAGTGTGCATGGGGTAAACCTCTCTTCTGGTACTCAATGGTGTACAGCCATGCTTGCAAAGTACCAAATATTCCCTTCTTCATATGTTCCATAAACTTTTTCACTTTTAATCTGAAGACTCTCGCAACAATATCTGGTCGATCATGACTCTCTTGTCCGGGAGCCAAATTGTCAACAATTTCGGGCCAACGTGGATTACATGTCATAGTGATAAAGTACTCTGCTCTTCCGTAGTGTCTCACAAAGGCCATCGCATCTGACCTTTTTTCATGAAGGTATCGAGGACCACCAGTATAGGTCGCTGGAAGCACAATGCGACGACCAACTTGATTTGGATCTCCATCAGCAGCAAGCCTCATCCTTTGTGCATGTGGAGTATTTGCATAACTGGACTTTCTTTTCCGTGGCATAATGGATGTCTGAAAAAAAATAAATAAATGAAAATGTTAAAAAAGTAGAGGCATTAACTAATAATTTTTCTTGCCATAATTCTCGTGATGTTTTGTCATAGATAAAATGTCTAAATTTGCCAAATTTTTCTATAAAAGAGAGGTAAGTTTTGTTGTTGTTTTACGTTTAATTAATAGAAAAAGCCCGGGATAATAGAGGTTCCAATACTCAAGTTATGGGCTTCCAAAATGTTCAATATAGGGGGGGTTTAGCCCCCATTAGGGTGTCTTAATATTATTGAAATTTGCTGATATTTTGTGAATAGGCATCATTTCTGGTCATTTACCTATGGTTTAAATTTCATTTAAATCGAAGGGAAAAATTTTTTCAGTGGGGGGTTTGTGCCCCCCGGGGACCCCCTTTGATCAAAATGAAATATACTTATCCAAGTACCCTGGGTAATGTAGTTTCAGAATATATATGGTTATGGGGTCTATCTCCAAAACCCTAGGAGGAGTTCGTGAACAAACAGACAGAGGCTACAACTTTATATATAGAGATATGTGTGACCAACACACTGGTGGCAGCGGTGGGATGGATTAGAAGAAGAATCGGTCAAACACTCAGAAACAAACATTACTTCAAGTGATTCCAGTGACTAAGTGGCATCCTCAGTGAATCATCAGCAAACAAGCAATTACAAGAAATTTAAGTGGACAGTGACTATAAACACTTGCAAAACGCATACATATAGACACAGTGGTAACAAAAACATTACAAAAGATTGCAAACTTAGCAGTCAAACCATCAGTGACACATACTACTGAAGGTTACCCCGACCGAAGCCGAGAGCAGCCGAGCCTACCTGAGTGTGGGCTGAGATTACTACCAGCTAACACTACATCACCGGAGTTTAGGAAGGTTGTCAAAGTGGTTCCAGACAAGCAAGCAATCTCTTGCTTAAACAAGCAAGACTCGTAGGTGTGCAACAGAGGACAGCCCCAGATCAGACCCAAGCTGATCTCACCAACCAAGAATTCAGCCCCAGATCAGCCACCAGGCCGATCGCACTCACCCAGAGGTCAGCCCCAGATCAGCCCTGAGCTGACCTCCGCAAGACCCAGCTCAGCCCCCCATGTGGATTGCAGTAAGACGTGACGTCATCCCTCCCTGAGAAGGACGTCATCGACTCCTGACGTCATAGCCAGCGCGAGGTTCTACACACTCTCCACTCAGGTAGTTCACAAACAATCATTATTTTAAAAAACTACACAAACACAAGTGAACTTCAAGAAGTCTTCACATGTAGCCAATATAAAAATATATACGTGCACAATGCACAAAAAAGTGAAAGTAGATAAACACATCGAAGAAGTACATCCTCTACTTAAAAAGGATATTTATACATATATATATATATATATATATATATATATATATATATATATACATATATATATATATATATATATATATATATATATATATATATATATATATATATATATATATATATATATATATATATATATATATATATATATATATATATATATATATTATTCAGAAATTTCAGTGTGATTTAGATATGCACGCCATATTGGCGATACTGAGTTTTCAAGGTCGACTGAGCGCTTCCGCACGTAGTGAGAGCTTCTGGAACTAGGCCTATACGATATTAAATGTACTTTATTGAAATAATATGGATGCGATTCATGAAGTTAAGGGACTATTATTGAATTTGAAATTATTATAGATCGTTTATCAAGCTGAATAATGCTACGTATGTCCCAACGAAGCTATTAGTTATGAGGGAAAATATGTCACATAGGCCTAGGCTTGGGAAAGCACAAGCCTGGCTGTTTCTCAGTCAGACGACAGTGTTCGAACAGAGAGGACGGTCTGTGGGTCAGACAGGACAAAACGGTCACGTGGTGTAGTCACCTGTGTTGGGACATTGCAGTTAACAAGTAAGTCTCATTCGATCTCAGACAGGGCTTAGATAGGGCAGTGATAAAATTAGTAATAGCTAACAGTGAGTTCATTGCAGGGTTTTCGTCAGAACCCACTTGAATGCGAGTGATGACTGCGAGTGATGACTGCCGTTTGAGACTGCCGTTGATGATTGATGATTAGCGATTGTCGCAGTTGGAACGATCAGGGCAGGATTGTCAATGGTTTGCTGGGTTAGCAAGGGATCTCTGAAGTGAAACCAGCTGTCTGGGTGCACAACTGATGATCGTCTGGGGTCGCCAGATCTCTTCTACCTCGGCTCACAATATCACATATCTTCAAGCAGTTAGTGAAGACCTTTTACTACGAGAACCTAAAGCTTCTCTCAAATGATACAAGGTCTGATTGGCTCACTCCCTTCCGTCTCATGGATGTACTGAGTGTAAAATGAGGCCAGTTGAGTGAATGTATGGTCACACACTGGGACCAGGAGTCTAGTGGAACTTCGAGGTACATTTTCCAAGGTGGAGAAAGGCTGGTTTGTGCCTTAACTACCAGTGATTTATATTATTTTGTTGAAAGCCCTTAAGGCCTGTTTCATGTGTGCAAGCAACATTTCCTAATACTTTGAATTTATTGTTCTCTAATGAGGCATTTTTCTGAGTTTCTAATAATTTCAATATCATGTATAACTTTTATTCCCCAGAGTAGTGTTTTAAGTTCAGGTTAAGAGGTGAGCATATGTTGGTGTACCATTATTTGATTGTGTCTGTAGTGTTGGAGGGAATAGAAGTGTCTAAATTTTACAGTGTGTCTCATTCACCCCAATCACAGGTGTTATCCTTCCACAGGTCACGGAGAATTAATTTTGTTAGTAAATTTAAGTGTTCTTGTGCTGGTTCGGGTTCTTTCTCCAAGGGGCGCTTCCACTGCAATTTCCATGTAATAATACTTAATAAACCCCTAGTCAAGTGAGAAATAAATTCCATCAATTCCAACCGGTTACACACACACACACACACACACATATATATATATATATATATATATATATATATATATATATATATATATATATATATATATATATATATATATATATATATATATATATATATATATATATATATATATATATATATATATATATATATATATATATATATATATATATATATATATATATATATATATATATATATATATATATATATATATATATATATATATATATATATATATATATATATATATGCAAGTAAATCACTGTAGGTGCGCGTGATCCAGGTACATGCTGATAACCACAAGGCAACAAGAAAACACGAAGTTCCCAAGCGCTTTCGTGTAATTAACATCTCAGGAGTGAGTACAGTCTGTACTCACCCCTGAAGATGTGAATTATATATATATATATATATATATATATATATATATATATATATATATATATATATATATATATATATATATATATATATATATATATATATATATATATATAATCTTCATGTAGATCCACAATGAAAACGCGGATAAGACAAATCTTGATAAAATCACACGGGAAAAGGGAAACAACGGCGCACCTAGGTGCTCCGTTGTTCCCTTTTCCCGTGTGATTTTATCAATATATATATATATATATATATATATATATAAATATATATATATATATATATATATATATATATATGCAGGTAAATCATAGTAGGTGCGCGTGATCTAGGTATATGCTTTATTGATAACCACAAGGAAAGAAGAAAACACGAAGTTCCCAAGCGCTTTCGTGTAATTCACATCTTCAGGGGTGAGTACAGACTAGAGAGAGTAATACAAATCAAGGTGTATATATACAGAGGAGGGTGAGACCAGGTCTCACCCTCCTCTGTATATATACACCTTGATTTGTATTACTCTCTCTAGTCTGTACTCACCCCTGAAGATGTGAATTACACGAAAGCGCTTGGGAACTTCGTGTTTTCTACTTTCCTTGTGGTTCTCAGCATATATATATATATATATATATATATATATATATATATATATATATATATATATATATATATATATATATATATATATATATATATATATATATATATATATATATATGTATATACACTTTTACATACTCTTCGTACTTTTTAGTACTTTTAATAACAAATATATATTGTCTCTTCATTTCCATAACTCATTATAAATATTTTTTTGCATTACTCTATGAGTGGGCAACGTAGTGAGTCTTTGTACAGTGAGTGAAGTGATAAATAGTCCTATACATGGACCCTTTTCCAAAATTTTTGGGAATCACACAGGAAATTAGTGACTCAGAGTCTGATAGCCAGTCATCTAATAATTCACAGGAACTAGTGGCAACTAATAGTGAGGAAGAATTACCACAAATTAGTCAAAATAGAGTTAACACCTACCGACTCTTTAGCTAGCTGTGAAAATTTCATTGATTCTCAGTTTGAGGATTTACACAATAGACAATTAAGGTCAGGTAACATTTACCAATTGCCTTCACCTGTTACTAACGCTAGTGCTTTAACTAACACAACAAAAATGGCAACAATTGGTTCTACTAACCCACAGACTGCATAGGTCTGTCAAACGGTAAAGGTATTTCTAAATAACATTAAGGTACAGGCGTTTATTTGCCGAGGATCCTAATTATACTAGTTTAGCATTTTTGCGTAAATGCGAAGATGTAATGGGCAATAACAATGTCACTAATGACGTAGATAAAATTTCATATGTCCGAAGCCTTATGAAAACCGATAGTCGGGCAGCTAGAGGTATCCATGCTTCAGCCAATGATGAAGAAACGGATGATCATCCAACATTTAGGCAACAATTTATTTATTTTTTTAGATCGGGCTCCAAAGGAGGTCCACTTAGTTGGATTTTTAAGATGGCAGAGAGGACCGGTGACACTCTGCTTGCACATGAAGCACAAGAAACCAAATTTGTGCTGGTCTCACTAAGATAGATCTCACATCTTAATGGATTCCTCAGATTGGTTCGATAAAAATGACAACTTGTCTAAAGTAAATTTCTACAGGATTATTGAATTTCTTCAGTTTATCTTGTCATCAAATGAACCCTTATGCAAGAAAAACCAAAAGAAAGAATTAAAAAAAGGGACTAAACTTGTAGAATACATAGAAGAAATTGCGGAACCTCTGACGTTTGTCTTGAATACCCACAAAATGTTCTATACTACTGAGGGTATACACAAACACTTGTTATCTTAAAAGTAGGTTCTATTCTCGTACGGGAGATATATATATATATATATATATATATATATATATATATATATATATATATATATATATATATATATATATATATATATATATACAGAGGGACCCAGGAGCTCGCTTCCACACCACAAAGACTCTGTCTTCACTCTCTCTATGTATTACTGCGCGCTGGGATGTACAGATGCCAGCATTCACAAGCTGAATACATAAAGTATAAATATGATAATTTATATACATAATATGGTGCACAATAAATGGGAATATTATATAGAATTAATACATGTTCTGTAATACTTTACTATACATAATTAATGGAGTAATATAAGAGTAATATAATAATACACAGCTGAAGGTACTACTTTGTGTCTATATCATATACCTCCCTCCCCCCTATACGCTCATAGTTTCATCTTGAGCGGACCTTTTGTTTCTGAGTCGCTCGGACCTGCGGAGTACTGGGGCAGAAACACAAGGTGGGGATGGATTTACTTTAGAGACATCAACATTAGGGGACTCAACTGGGGAAGGGTCAACACTAGGCAGCTCCACAGGTCGGAGGAAACGACGGTTCCTCCACCATACTCTACCACTAGGAAGACGCACTTGGTAGTCCCTGGACCGGCCAATACCCATAACAACCCCTACCTTGTCCCAGCGGTGAGATACCTGATCTTGAATCCTGACCTGTTGGCCGATACTCAACCTGGGAAGGGGGCGGGCATGACAGTCATACCGAGCAGCGACATCTGCGGCTCGTTCTGCTGCACGGCGGTCACATTCCTCAGTCTTGGCCTGCCATTCTTGAGAAAAAGACTTCAGGTGGGCAGGAACACAAGACCTGAGATGATGTCCTTATAGAACATGGGCTGGGGAGCGTCCGGTGAAGCTCGGGGTGTTGCGTAACTCCAACAAACCTCGATCGAAGTCCTCGCAGTCGATATTTCCTGAGGGTGACACCTTAAGGATCAGGTGTTTCACAGTCTTGACTGCGGCTCCAGCGTGTCCATTCGCCTGGGGGTAGTGGGGCGAGGTCACGACATGACGGACTCCCCAACGGTCCATGAAGTCCCAGAACTCGTGGCTGGTGAACTGGGGTCCTCCATCAGTCCTGAGACGGAGGGGAACACCAACTTCTCTGAAATTCCGGATGGTAGCAGTAGCCATTGTATTACTACCACAGGGAACAACAACAGGCCATCCAGACAATCGGTCGGCAATGACTAGGAAGGACTTCCCTGCCACTGCAAAGAAGTCGGCCGACACAGACTCGAAGGGTCTTGAAGGGTTATCGTCGCACATTAAAGGTTCCTGTTGCTGGCTGGGTTGCAGAATCTGGCATGGCTCACAGGCACGGACGGTACTTGCAATGTCCGCGTCGATTCCGGGCCAAAATACAGTCTGCTTCGCCCGTCGCTTGGTGGCCTCCACTCCGCGATGGCTGTCGTGAAGGCGGGTCAAGGTACGGCGGCGTAGGGCAGCAGGAATGACTACTCGTGGACCATACAAGACGAGGTCTCCGTCACAATAGAGGTCCTCGCGTATCTTCCAGTACGGGAGTAGCTATTCATGAAGGTCGTATCGGTTCGATGGAAATTCCTGGGACACACAGTCGACGAGCCGGATGTAGGAAGGGTCTGCCCAGGCTGCGGTGCGGAGATCTTCAAGGGTCTTGTCTGCATCCGGTGCTGTAGACTGTTCTGATGTGAAGACGGCCTTCAATGAGACTACTGACTTGAGGGATGCGGCAGCTGTAGAACACAATATCTCGTCCTCTGGGGTGGGGCGACTGACAGGGCGCGGGACAGAGCATCCGGGATGCACAGCAGCTTACCCGCACGCCACACAGCCGTGAAGAGATAAGGCGAGAGCTTCTCTTTCAAACGTTGAATGCGAGGATTCTCTACTGCATCCAAAGAGTAGTGATTGATAATAGGTACAAGAGGGCGATGATCCGTGAAGAGGGTGAAGTGCTGAAGCCCTATCAGGTAGAAGCGGCACTTCACCATCGCCCAGACAACAGCCAACATCTCCAGCTTATTCGTGGCATATCGGGTCTCGGCGTCCGTCAGGAACCGGGATCCACACTGAACTAAGCGGAGTTGTCCACCGCCATGGTCCTGCAAAAGGGAGTAACCAACGCTGTAGAGTCTGGAGGCGTCAGTCTGGAGGACGGTGGGTAGGGCTGGGTCGTAACAGGCGAGGACAGGTGGACTTAAGAGGGCCTGCTTGACTCGCTGGAAGGCCTCTTGATGATCTGGGGTCCACAGGAATGTCCTCCTGGGGCTCAGCAGGGGACGTAACGGCTGGGCTGCGGCGGAGATGTCAGGTGAAAATTCAGCCAGCTGATTGACCAGACCCAAAAAAGAACGGAGGTCTGTCAGGTTGGCAGAGGTTGGAAAATCCCTGATTCCACTTAATTTCTCCGGGTCAGCTGCGATACCTGATGCTGAGAGAGTGTACCCACAGAAGTTCACTGATGGTGCGGCGACTACAAACTTGTCAGCGTTGAGGGTAATCCCGTACTTTCGACATCTGGTGAGAGCTTCATATATTCGAGAGAGGTGGGCACAGTAGTCTTCGTCATGGAGTAAAATATCATCAACCACCTTGACACAATTTGTGACTCCTTGAAGGGCCGCGTCACCACGTTGACAGAATGCATCGCCCGTAGCGGCAAATCCCATGGGGCCTCTGCAATACTGATATCTTCCATATGGTGTGATGAATGTAGTCAAATGCTGGTCTTCTTAGGCCAACTCGATCTGCCAATAACCACATAAGGCGTCCATCGTTGTAAAAAACTTCGTCTTCGGGTCCACATTTCGAACAGCTGCTAAGGGTGTGGGTGAAGGGTAGGCTGGACGGGAAACTTGCTGGTTAAGTTTTGATAGATCGGTGGTGATCCGTACTCCACCACGAGGTTTGGCGACGGGGACGAGAGGGTGGCACCAAGGTGAAGATTCGTCTCCGGCCGGCTTGATGATTCCCTGAGCAACCATGGAGTCAAGCTCTTGTCTAACTAGCTCCTTGTAGGCGTGAGGAATCAAACGAGGGGTGTGGATGGCAAAAGGTGTGGCACCATCCTTAAGATGAATGTTCATAGATGGACCCACCATCGGCTTGAGTGGTGTGGATCCTAAAGATTTCTATGTAACCAACATGTCAGCAAACTCCTTGAGAATGTAAGCTCTTGCATCAGAAGGGGACGTGTTAGTAGAGATAGGGAGTTCCTTCAACCTGTTGACATGGGTGACCTTTAAAATAGGTTTGGGGAATTCCTTGGAAATAGTGGCCAACTCTTGACAATGGCCATATGATAAAAGCGGAGTCGGGATCCCATCATGAACATCAATCCGGGCTGAGCAAGACTGCTTACCAAAGGTAAGAGTAGCCCAGAAAGATCCCAAAGCTGGAGCCATCTTGGAACCATCAGCTGTCAGTTTCGTTGTCTGAGGAGGGGGCTGTAGGTTGCTCCGGGTATTCCCAAACTTGCTAAGTGTTGTGGACCAATTACTGAGACGTCAGCACCGGTGTCAGGTAACATCTGAAGACTGGATGACAAGTTACCGTGAGAAATGACGACACTGATGTGCTGGGGCGTCGTGTCTGTGGAACAATGAACACGACGGCAGGAACGACTGGGCACAGCGTCTTGATGCTTGCCAGAAGGAGGGGGCGTGCCAGCACTACCTGAGGATGACTTCTTGGATCCTTGGTGGTGTCCTTTCTGTGTCTTCTTACGACAACATTTGTCATAATGGCCCACACGACCACATAGTCTGCACTGAACTTTGCTAGCAGGGCACTTGACTGTGTAAGCCCAGTGACCCTGAAGGTCGCAACTTCTGCACACGCTTTGAGCAGCTGGGCACTGGGAGGCATTATGCTGTCTCGCGCAGCTGTTACACAAAGCTGCTGCTGAAGGTGTAGCTGGAGGGTGAGGGGTGGGTTTACCTTGCTGCTCCTTACCCTTTCTGTAGGAAGACACCGCCCTCACCTGGTCAGGTTGTGAGCGTAAAGCTGAAGTCGCACGCCTGGCGGCCTCGTACACTCGACATATTGTAACAACATCTTGAAGGGAGGAAGTGAGGTCAAGTGAAATGAGATGCTGAACTAGCTCTTCATCTCGAATACCCGTTAAAATGATTGTCTTGAGTTGTGTCTCTTCACAAACTTGAGAATTTCCAGGACAAACATCAACTTCCTCTGAACATCTTTTCAGTCTTACAAAAAATGCAACAAAAGATTCTCCATCAAGCTGCTTACATTGAAGGAGTTCTCTTCTTCTAAGTGCTTCGTTGCACTGTCCCTTAACATGTTCCTGTAACTTGTCAAGCACGGCCTCTACAGTCAGAGTTGTCGTAGGAGGCACTTGAAGTGTGTGCTATAGAGTACGTTGTGTCTCTAAGGACAAGCACATACGAAGCTGTATCATCTGTTTAGGCTGTGGTAAACTTGACAGGTCAACCATTGTTGCATAGTCTTGCCAATGTCGACGCCATTCCCGAAATATCTGATAAGAAGCGTCAGATTTCAGAGAGGGAGGCGTTTGTGCTGCAGCCTTTTGAGGAATTGTTGAACCGACTCTGGGAAATGAGGTACCAGTACCTCTAGTCATAACAGCATTAGTAGTAGCAGAAGAATCTTGCAGAGTAGATCGTTGTGGGGAGGCTAACAGGGAAATCAAGACTTCAAATCTGGCTTGATCCTCTCTTCTTCTCAGGTCATCCTCACTTCTATGTATATCTTCTAGTTCTCTGCGTCTTTGTTCATCTTCGTGGCGTCGTCTTTCAGACTCTGTACCGAATTTCTTCCTCTTCTCTCCTTGCAACATAGTCCTGGCGTCGAGAAGTTTCCATCCACTTAATCAGTTGAAGGAGATCTGTGGATGCAGGCATCGCAGGAGAGCTTGCTCGCGACAAACGAGGAGATTCTGTGGGTGATTGGGCGTTGTCACTGTGGGAAGCGTGGGGCCTGAGTGTGGGTGGGGAGAGACCTCCCAAGCTTAAACTCATAACCCCATCGTCCAGGGTATCATTTTGATCCCTGTGAGACATGCCGACAGCTTCTGTACTCTATCTGTGCAAGAGACCGGGTCAACCCCTCGTAATCTATGCACAGAATTACAGAAGTCTAAAGTAATACGCAAGAATTTAATATAAAGTGGGCCTGTGAGTGCGTGTGTGTGTGTATGGCTCGTTGCCGGGAGGCTTGGCGCGCTGCCAGACGTAGAGGCAGCTGGGCCCAAGTCGCAACTGAACCGAAGTTGTCTTAATGCGCCTTGCTCAGTTACCCAATGACCGTAGGCGGGAGGGGTTGTACTGCTGGGCAGCTCCCTCAGTCATCTGACTGCAGTGTGCACAGACAATTCTGATTAAAATACACAATACAGAACTTCACAGAACACTTCACATTACAGCACAGCACTGTACACAGCATAGCACTTCACAACACTGTAAGTCCTGAGGCTTGTAGTCTGGCTGTAAATCCTTGGCGAAGCTGAAGACGAGACGTCATTAACACAGTCCGGCGGGAAGGCTAAGTTCACTCTGAATCTCACTGAGAAATCTCACTGCGCCATCTATGTTTGTCTTTGATACCCCCAAAATGTTCTACACTACGGAGAGTATACGCAAACACTTGTTATCTTGAAAATAGGTTCTTATTCTCGTACGGGAGATATACAGAGGGACAAATAGATAGTGGGCTTCCACACCATAAGGACTAGCGATCTCAACTCTCTGTATCACTCTGCGCTGGCATGTACAGATGCCAGCATTCACAAGCTGAATACATAATATGTAAATATGATAATTCACATACATAGCATGGTGCATAATAAATGGAAATATTACATAGGATTAATACATGTTCTGTAATACTTTACTATACATAATTAATAGCGTAATATAAGAATACACAGCTTAAGGTACTAATTCGTGTCCATATTATACAACGACGATATCCCCAGTGCATAAGTTGCGGTGCGCCCGGAAGTGCTTCTGTCGCTGCCGGAGTTTCGGGAGATATTCCTTAACCCACCTCTTCCAGAATTTGTCTGCAATGAATTGGGCATACTTCCATTTTTGTCTGTACGCTTCTGCTTTGGACTGATCGCCTCCAGTGGGCAGGGTTCCCGCGTGCATTCGTAGTAGGTGAAGCGGAGTGAGTGCTTCTAGGTCTCTCTCGGGTTGTCGGATACTGGGGTGATGGGCCTCACGTTGATGATCTCTTCCACGGCACAGAACAGGGTGTTGAGTCGCTCATCGTCTAGTACCTGTGTGCCCATCACCCCCTGGAGAATCTTCTTCACCGTGCGGATCTGACTCTTGGGAGGTCCTCTGCGGGATGTAAACCTCGTCATGGCGTTGATGAATGAGTCTGTGTTCAGTGAGGTGAGGACTTCCAGGTGTATAGCTCGGGTGGCCAGAAAGGGTAAATCGCATCCCCATCTTTTTGCCCGGGCCCGGCCTTGTTTAATCATAAAGGGACCAAAAAACAGTCAACTCAGGTGCAGGTGAATGGCGGATCTTCTGGATGTACCCTGTCCTCTGGCAGGTCAGAGTACGTAGTACTCACTCGATCATCTTACGGCACTTGGGTATTCAATATGTCTCGCGTAGCGCAGCTAGTGTGTGCTCGCGTCCTGAGCGGCCAGCCCTGGTCGAATGTACCTCCTGTACGATAAGTTCTGTGGTTTTTTGTCATTGGGTAACAGTATGGGGTTCTTTGCCGCCTACTCTGATCAGGCCATCTGCACCCAGGTAAGGTTCCAGTCTGCTTACGTCACCAGTCCTGATGGAGTGTCTTCGTTCCAGCGCGTCCAGCTCGTGGGGAAATCCCTTCCTTTATATCAATCTTGAGAAGACTAACTTCGCATCTTCTAATTCGCTGACCATGAGTCGATGTTTTCGGAGATGTCTGTTCTTTCGCTTCCCCAGCTGCCATTCTATAAACCTTCTAATCCACACTACGCTATTCAGAAGTCGATGCCACCGTGGTTTCTTTCTTCGCCCCTGGGTCTCCGTCTGTGAGGTCTGGAATCCTCATTGGACTCTTTTGCCAACCGTCTTCTTCCAATAAGAGGAAAAACAGGTCCCCGAATCCACCTGCCCTCATCGTTGAGCTCTGTTCCATGTAGTCCACAACTAGTGTCATCGGCTGTGTTCAGTGCCGACTTCACGTGGCGCCATTGTTCTGCATTGGAGTCCTTGTGTATTGTTGCCACTCGATTGGCCACGGAGGAATGGAAGCGTGTTTCGGTGTTTCGTATGTACTGAAGGACTGCCGTACTGTCAGTCCAGAACACTGATCTGTCTATTTGTAATTCAAGTTCTGGTCGTAGTTGTTTGTCTGCCTTGGCAGTCAGTACTGCCGCGCAGAGCTCGATTCGAGGTATGATCTACTGTTTCAGAGGGGCTATCTTGGCCTTGCCACACACGAAGGAGATTCGTTCATCCCACCCAATACCTTGTCTACTCTCATCTTGGAATATATAATTTTGGCTCTTATGACGCTCGGAGCGATGAGTCCCAGTGGGTCATATATGGAGCTAACTATACTATACTCAGAAGGATGTGGACCCGGACCTCTAGTTCGTCCTTTTCCAGGTCCCACAAGATTCCCAGCGCTCGTTCAGTGGGTAGCCTGTCGTCTTTCAAATGACTTCCTTTACTCCCACGGCTTTCTCTGTCTGTGGAATTACCTTGAGGTCTTCCCTGTGATTACAGACCCACTTCGTAAGTCTGAATCCGCCCTTCTTCCTCAGCTGTCTTAGTCATTGGGTCATTATCGTTGCCTTCCCCGGCGAATCTACATAGAAGTTACGATTCGCTTTCTTGATGTCGTCATGGAGAATTTCCCTGTAATCTTGGAATGTTCTTTGTAGCGCATACCCGGCGCATGAAGGGCTACGCATACCTCCAAAGAGATGTACTGTCATTTGGTAAGTGGCGGGGCCCCTGGCAGCTGGTCGTTCGTCCACCATAAGAATCGTAAGGCGTCTCGATGTTCGGGTACTACTCGCACTCAGTGGAACATTGCCTCGATATCAGCCATGAGTGCCACCTTTCCTTGTCTGAATCTGATGAGGATTCCCATAAAATTGCTGTTAAGGTCTGGCCCTTGCCTCACCTGGCTCTTCAATGACATCAACTCATATTCGGCTGCACAATCAAAACTATTCTCACCTTTTCTGGCTTGTTGGGATTCAACACAGGGTGGTGTAAGAGATACCAGGTCTTTCCGGGTGTAACACTGAGTTCTTGATGTGGGACTCGCTCAGCATGTCCCTCGTCGACTAGACGTCTCATTTCTTCTTGATATCTCTGAGAGAGCCTTGGGTTCTTTAGGAGGCATTTCTCAGTCCCGCCAATCGCTGTTCGGCAAGCTTCTTATTGTCTGGGAGTTCCGGTTCTTCCTGGTGAAACAACAATGACCTTGGGGATAGTGATGGATCGGCTCTTTCTTTCTCCTATGCTAACCACTTTTACACTGATCTCTTTGGTGTTTACACTACTTCTTTCTTTCATGATTGTGCCAATGGAGAGGGAAAAACTGGCCTTCCCTCTGCTTGCAGCCTTGGTACTGCTCGTCAGAACTCCCGTGAAGTGCAGAAGCCTCGAGTGTACTCCAGAGCAGCCATCTATACCACATACCATCTTGTGGCTGCAATCCGTTATCTGGTGATTACGACCTAGGCTGGCGAAGCAGCGACGCTCTTCCCCTACGAGGGAAGTTCGCTTCCTTGTGGACATGCTGAGGAATGTCCGGCACATCTGAAGAAGGTGATCTCCGTGGTATAACGAGCAGCATTCATCGTCCGTTTCTCTGGTTGTCTTTATTCCTGATGTCACCAGCCCCACAAGTTTCTTCCTCGACGAGGATTGGCATGAGGACGAGTCTGCATATATTCAGCTTGGTTCCTCCTGTCCTTGTTCCTTTGGGGCCTCCTCCGCCTTGTTGACCATATCCATAGTGAATTCCAACATCCACTCGATCCCAGGAGGCTTCCCTTGCTTCCTTTTGTATTTATGCACATTATTCACATAGTCGTCACTTATGGTCCTTCATCAACGTTAGTGGTTTCGGTGAGCGAGGTTGATGCTCGGAAGTACTTCCGCGCTCCCCCTGGTGAAATGTTCCCGGACCCGCGGTTAAGGTGAGCGTCAGGAGTCCTCTTGGAGTATATAGCGTTTCTTTGTCAGTTTCGGTTTCAGGAAGGTCGTGTCTCTGGTAGTGATAACACCTTTCCGCGATCTTCTGTTGTTGTTGAGATTGTCGGACCGTAGTCCGACACGAGCCTTTTCCTGTAGGCGGCCCGTTTGGTGGTTCCGGCTGGAGCTCTTGGAGCAGCCAGGCCGGATTTGGGAGTGTGGATGGAGGTTATCTTACCTGCAGGTATGATAGGACACTGCAGGTTTGCAAGTGTAAGCGGACCCTCGATCAGTGAACGCTTACCACCAACCCCCACTCTTGGACGTGGTCAGTTTCGGAGTGGCCTGCCCCCTGAACTAGGGTCCGCACTTGTTGGGGAGGATACTTCCTAAGCTATCTGGGTGATGGGTATCGTGTGATGACCCAGAGAAGGTGGTGAATGTGGTTTGTTTGGGCCTTTGAGATTGCTACTAACTCTGTTTATAGGGTGGAGCAGTCATTAAAAGTTACCATCGGAGGGTCTGACCATGGGTGTAGAAGGTCGTTCCGGATCTATGATGTTTTGGTCCACCGAGTATGATGCTGCATCGGCCGGTGTCTCAGTGGCTATGGGTTCCTGAGTTAATTTTTTGAGGTCCTCCTTCTGGAGGTTGGCTTTGCTATCACTTAGTTCTGTGTTGCCCTTACTTTGTAGTCGATTCATACCTTCGGTGGCGTTCTGCATCATCACTGCCCCGTCTCATTTTTGACTCATTCCCTTCCATGTCCATGATTGCCACAACAGCGAGCGTGATCTGTCTTGCTCGATAAATGTATGCAGTAACGCTTAGCATCAGCTACTACTTATGATGGCGTCCCACGATCGCGGATATCACAGTATTGGAGTTGATGTCGCACTGACACATGCCATACGCACAAGTGATGCCACTTACGCACGAATGATGTCACACACGAGCGACGTCCCTCAAACGCGTGACGTGCAATACGCACGAGTGATGTCACACAAACACGACCACAGCGATGTCATACACGAGCGACGTCCCTCAAACGTGTGACGTGCAATACGCATGAGTGATGTCACACAAATACGACCACAGAGACCCCACAATCAATGTAGGGACTCCTTACACAAACTGATGTCACAAACACTACTGCACCGCCCTCGCTTGAATACTGAAATAGATATACAGTATATTCCATTGAATGTATTCTATTTCGTATTCTCAACCTACATAGGGCCCCTACTACTCACTTACACAACATTACCTAACTGTCACAAATACTATTTCTGATAGAAAGGGTAACTCACTCGTTCTTGAATTTTATTTACAATTGCGGTTCCTCGCAGCAAGCAGCGTGCCTGTCCGGAATGAACGATAACACTCTCGCGCTCTCGTACCGAGACCAGTCTTTTGACACAACCCACCTACAGAGGTGTCACGCTTCTCTACATACAGATAATTTTGAATGGTGTACACACACTCAACCTACAAACCCCCTTTCGCTGGGGTTAACTATTATATATAGTGATCACACTGTAGTCGATGATTCACAAATTCACACAAAGGCGTCTCCGTTCTCCTGCTGCGTAGCTGTGGGGTGAGTCGGTCTCCCTGAAGGTCCGTCTGTCGACTGTCGAGTCATTGAGTCACTCGCCAGTTCTCAATAGACCGTATGCTGACTGTCTCGGATCCACGTTTTGGCTGTAACCGCCCAATGAGCGACTGTGGGATAGGAGACCCTTGCACGTAGGACTCGATTGTTCTTTATTCGGTCAAAACCTGCAGAGTACAAATTACATATGTTACATATGAGATAATTAATTCAATCGTATGTTCCATCACTATTAACGACTACATATAATATATTTGAGTAGAGTAGGGTGTTAAACCATATAAAACTTACGTGTTTCGGGTCTAATGTAGGACTTATTAACTCCCTGACTTGATAGTTCACTGGACGGATAGACTGCTCGAGCTAGTCAGCCTGGGCTAGGTTCAGCTGTTTCACACCTCAGCAAAGCTCGTTGTCAACACTCCCTCTGTCTCTCTCCTGTCCCCCCCACTTCTCTCTTTCTAATCCTCTCTCTTTCTCTCTCTCTCTCTCTCTCTCTCTCTCTCCCTCCCTTCTAGTTTATTCTACTGGCGGTAACACAGGTAACTGTACCAGACAGGTTCCTAATGCCAGTCCTAACTGACTTACTAGAGTCACTCGGAAAAGACAACGCAGTCTTCAGCAACTTAGATTTACTTAGCGGGTACTGGCAAATTCCTTTACACGAGGATTCCCGCGAAATAACTGCCTTCAGTACACCAATGGGACATCTCGAATTCTTAAGAATGCCATTTGGCCTAAGAAATGCGCCGCTAACATTCCAAAGAATGATAAACACCTTGTTTGCCGGAATGGTAGGTAACACAGTCTATGCCTATCTAGAAGATCTTATCATAGTAAGCAAAGATTTACAAAGTCATCTAAAGAAGCTACGAGAAGTTTTCACAAAGCTACATCTAGCTGGATTGAAAGTGAAACTTTCCAAATGTGAATTTCTCAAATCCAGAATCCAATTTCTTGGACACGTACTAGATGGCAATGGTATACACACACCTATCTTTCAGGAGCATGAAGTGGAATAATATTATCCCTTATTAGCAGCAACATTAACACACAGGGAAATACTAATACACATTCCACTAAAATAAAATAAAAATTTAATGCATGGCATTTGGAACCATTTCCACTAAAGGCGAATGAGGGAATATTAATTCTGAACAAAAAAACTGAACTAATAGTAGTATCAGATAATTTTTCATTTGTTGCTGTGGCTAAGCATGAAGTCCAAAATCATTATAAGTCAACATATTTGCATTTGCATTTTTTGTCCGGCGTATACTTTGGCATTCACACGGGTCTCTGAGGCTGCTTGTGAATTAGCTCTGTTACAAACTAATGCCTCTACAGCTCTACAACAATGTGTATACACTCCAATACCACATAGGTTAGTGTTTCACGCACATGTCAATAATGTGCAATATTTCTTTTTCCCGAATCAAACCAGTGTGATACTTATATGTCAGGATGTAGGCAAACATTTAATGGTAGAAGGTTATCACATAGCACCAGACTATTGTGAAATTAGCAGTAATGCAATCACAACCTTGCCTACTCGCCATCATATTGTATTTGTCACAAATATTACTTCTGAGCTGATTCCCATACCATTTCCCTTAAATATAAGTTTCATTAATCTTCATATTGTTTCTGATAAGCTTAACCCCCTATCTTATATTAATGAGACACAGTTTCCTGACTTACAGGATTCTCTTCCTTTATATTTATCTTCCGGTATAATCCTACCTGGTTTTATTATACCTACCATCATATTTATCAGTGCCTTGATTGTTATGATAATTTGTTACAGGAAGATTTCTTCTGGGTACACAATAGTTTCTAAGAAAACTTTTCGGAAGGAATTGCAAAAACATATAAACGACGAAAAAGCTTAACTAAGGACACCTGTATATATATATATATATATATATATATATATATATATATATATATATATATATATATATATATATATATATATATATATATATATATATATATATATATATATATATATATTGTGTGACCAACACACAGATGCTTTAATCTGACCCTATAATCAAGGTTCCTGAATGCTTTCTTGGGATTTGATATCCATTTTGTAGTACGGTGACCAAAATTGAACTGCATAATAGGGTGTGTCATAGGAGGGAAGATCAGCTAAAACTAATGGCCCATCACTTTTTTTGTAGATTTTAGTGTATATAAACAGAAAATAATTTCAGTTTCAATATTTTGCAACCTTTTGCTAGGTAAATTTTAGCGTGAAATTTATCGAAAATCTAACGTACAGCTGCATTAGTGCATTACAATTAAATAGTGAACATTGCTTTCTGACTTCATTCTTTAACAACCCAACTAACAATATTTTTTTCTGTTTCAGATTCTGATGCATTTATAAGTTGATAATATTTGCGATGGCTGCTTGTGTCAGGACGAGGAACCAAAAATCCAGCCATCTCAGTCACTATCTTGAGTCTGGGAGAGAGCTCCTGAAGTCGGAGGTTTGAGAGATGCTTTGAGATACGGTGTTTTAATCAGGCAAATCAGTGAAAAGAACCAAAGAACTTACACAAACAAAGACATTACCAGTGATATGACCAAAGCTGTCTTGGCACAGTACACTCTGGCTAACGCTCAGTTCAAGCCTCCAGTCATAACAAGTCAGAAGAAGATTAGTGAGAGACTGCTAGCCAGTTGGGAAAAGGCAAGAGATATCTCTCTTGGGAGAGGAAAACTTGCAGTTAAGGACAGCTTTGCCAAGCAACTGGACCAGTTATTTGACATAATTACTTGCAAGTGCCCAATTGTTCTCTGTCCTGAGTTTGGATGCGATCGTGACTGTAAATCCGAGGCCCACATCTCCTGTATTTGCAAGCGTGAACTGAAGATTCCTGTGATCGAACTGGCATTTGTCAAAGCACAGAGAGAGAAGACTGGCAGTATAGGGGCTCTCATGATTTCTAGCCAAGATATTCCGGAGTCCAAGAGAGACAGGAGGCTGCCACAGAGAGACAGAAGAGGAGAAGAGTTGCCGAGGAAAAGAGACTTGAGAAGGCCCAGGGTGAGGTAAAAAAGGCCGATGATTGGAGTCAAGCTGATTCAGAGTTTAATGACTTCCCCATGGCTGATCCGAGTGCTGACCAGGAGAATAGTGACTTTGTCCCTAACCCAGAAAATAATGATCCCAAACCTTCCAGGCATAAAATTCGAAATAGGAAAGATATCCCGAGCATAGCTCTGGCCAGCATGCGACACCACACTGGTCTCAGAGAAACTGCAGAGATAGCAACAGCTGCCTGGGTTGACGGTGGTTTGATAACACCTGATGATGTTCACCTGGTGATAGATCATAACAAAGTAAGGAGGCTCAGGAGAAACTTGTCAGTAACCTGAAGAGGAGTTTGATAAGGGGATAGAAAATGGAATCAATTGTTTGTTCTTTGATGGAGAAAGGATGACACTAAAGTGTTCATGAAAGTTGGAGATTCTGACAAGTTGTTCCCTGCCATGGTGAAGGAGGAACACTACTCCTGCTGCAGTGAACCAGGAGGGAATATTTGTGGCATTTCACTCCAGAGAAAGATGACATCAGGAAACCAGCTGAGATAGTGGCAGATAACATTGTGAACTGGCTCAGAGAGAGGAACGTAGACCAGACCCTGCAGGCCATTGGAGGGGACAGCACCAACACGAACACAGGGTGGCAAGGGGGGTCATACAGTGGATAGAGCGGAAGATTGGGAGGAAGCTGGTCTGGATTGTTTGTGACCTCCACACCAACGAGTTGCCACTCAGACATCTGATCCAGGAGCTGGATGGCAAGACTCTTTCAAACAACAGATGGTCTGGTCCTCTTGGCAAGATGCTGGACTCTGCCACTGGGTTAGAAATAAATCCGAACTTTGAAAAAATCACAGTTGGCCCTCCACTCGTTGAGCTTGCACATACTGTCATTGACGACCTGAGTACTGACCAGTACTATGGTTACATGATTTGCAGTGCCATCAAAACTGGGGTCATGCCTGATAGACTTGCTTACCTGCAGATAGGTCCAGTCTCACATTCTAGGTGGCTCACAACGGCTCTCAGGTTCTGCAGAATTTGGGTCGCTCATCATAAACTGAAAGGGAACCAGCTTCACAACCTGAGACTTATTGTCCAATTCATCGTGAGTGTCTACTTGCCAAATTGGTTCAACACCAAGGTCAAGTCATCGTTCTCCGAAGGTCCGAGGCATGTTCTCTTCCAGCTTGAGCTCCTGAGGAGTCAGCCAAGGAAGGTTGTTCAGATTGTGGAGCAGACTGTGATGAGATCTTCCTGGTATGCTCATCCCGAGGCAGTTCTGCAGACAATGCTCTGCAGTAATAGGGTGTGTCATACGGAGGCGAATTTTTTTTTTTTGAGTTTGAAAAATCGGCCCATGGTATTAATGATGTAGTTCTATGTGCAGAATCATGTGATATCTTCAGATTTGAAAAGTTTTCATTTTTTGCTAGGTAAATATTAACTTGAAATCTTATGAAAATTCAGTATTCCCACCCTTTTACCAACACCACTAAATAGCTTATTTAAAGTAAAGTAAATGTATCAGGTTAATTTATTAGGATGAAAATGATACAGAATAGTGAAACGAATGATCTTGACACATTTATTAAATTTAATATTCCTTTAGAAAACAAAATCATCAAATACAAAAACCTGTTTTACTACTACGACCCGGTGTTGCTGCACACCATAGAGAACATGTCTTTCTTGCTTCTGTTTCTACTCATCACCTCCCTGCTGACCACCTGAGCTCGGATGTAGCCTTCCCTCCTCTCCTGGCTGTACATGTGACTGCTGGCCTAGCTCACTTGCTGTACACAACGCTCTATACTCTGGGTGTGCAAGGGCCAGGCAGGGACATGCATGGGGTTGTCCAGGAAAGCTCTGACTTGAACATTGGTGAGGCTGCAGGTAAGAGGGGGCTCACTGCCAGCCTGGATGTTATCCAGATCTATGAGATCAGTGAGGGTCTTGGCACCTAGATTGACTTCAGGAGTCTTCCTGACCCTGTAGGAATCGTCACCAACTGATTCGTCATGCCCAGATCCTCTCATAAGTCTCATATCCAAGATCTTTTTGACTGCCACTCTTCTCTCCTCCTCATCCTTACTGCAGAGCATTGTCTGCAGAACTGCCTCGGGATGAGCATACCAGGAAGATCTCCTCACAGTCTGCTCCAGAATCTGAACAACCTTCCTTGACTGACTCCTCAGGAGCTCAAGCTGGAAGAGAACATGCCTCGGACCTTCGGAGAACGATGACTTGACCTTGGTGTTGAACCAATTTGGCAAGTAGACACTCACGATGAATTGGACAATAAGTCTCAGGTTGTGAAGCTGGTTCCCTTTCAGTTTATGATGAGCGACCCAAATTCTGCAGAACCTGAGAGCCGTTGTGAGCCACCTAGAATGCGAGACTGGACCTATCTGCAGGTAAGCAAGTCTATCAGGCATGACCCAGTTTTGATGGCACTGCAAATCATGTAACCATAGTACTGGTCAGTACTCAGGTCGTCAATGACAGTATGTGCAAGCTCAACGAGTGGAGGCCAACTGTGATTTTCAAAGCTCAGTTTATTTCTAACTCAGTGGCAGGAAGTCCAACTTTATCTTGCCAGGGGACCAGACCATCTGTTTGAAAGGGGTGCTTGCCATCCAGCTCCTGGATCCAGATGTCTGAGTGGCAACTCGTTTTGGTGTGGAGGTCACAAACAATCCAGATAGCTTCCTCCCAATCTTCCGCTCTCTATCCACTGTATGACCCCCTTGCCACCCTGTGTTCGTGTTGGTGCTGTTCCCTCCAATGGCCTGCAGGGTCTGGTCTACGTTCCTCTCTCTGAGCCAGTTCACAATGTTATCTGTCCACTATCTCAGCTGGTTTCCTGATGTCACCTTTCTCTGGAGTGAAATGCCACAAATACTTCCCTCCTGGTTCACTGCAGCAGGAGTAGTGTTCCTCCTTCACCATGGCAGGGAACAACTTGTCAGAATCTCCAACTTTCATGAACACTTTAGTGTCATCCCTTCTCCCATCAAAGAACAAACAATTGATTCCATTTTCTCTTATCCCCTTATCAAACTCCTCTTCTAGGTTACTGACAAGTTTCCTGCAAACTCTCCTTACTTTGGTATGATCTATCGCAGGTGAACATCATCAGGTGTTATCAAACCACCATCAATCAGGCAGCTGTTGCTATCTCTGCAGTTTCTCTGAGACCAGTGTGGTGTCGCATTACTGGCCAGAGCTACTCGGGATATCTTTCTATTTCCCGAATCTTTATACCTGGAAGGTTTGGGATCATTATTTTCTGGGTTAGGGACAAAGTCACCATTCTCCTGGTCAACACTCGGATCAGCCATGGGGAAGTCATTAAACTCTGAATCAGCTTGACTCCAATCATCGGCCTTTTTTACCTCACCCTGGGCCTTCTCAAGTCTCTTTTCCTCGGCAACTCTTCTCCTCTTCTGTCTCTCTGTGGCAGCCTCCTGTCTCTTGGACTCCGGAATATCTTGGCTAGAAATCATGAGGGCCCCTATACTGCCAGTCTTCTCTCTCTGTGCTTTGACAAATGCCAGTTCGATCACAGGAATCTTCAGTTTAAGCTTGCAAATACAGGAATGTGGGCTTCAGATTTGATACGATCGCATCAAACTCAGGACAAGAGAACAATTGGGCACTTGCAAGTAATTATGTCAAATAACTGGTCCAGTTGCTTATAGAAGCTAATATAACTACCGTTTTCCTCTCTCTCCCAAAGAGATATCTCTTGCCTTTTCCCAACTGGCTAGCAGTCTCTCACTAATCTTCTTCTGACTGTTGTTATGACTGGAGGCTTGAACTGAGCGTTAGCCAGAGTGTACTGTGCCAAGACAGCTTTGGTCATATCACTGGCAATGTCTTTGTTTGTGTAAGTTCTTTGGTTCTTTTCACTGATTTGCCTGATTAAAACACCGTATCTCAAAGTATCTCTCAATGTAGGCAACTCCGACTTCAGGAGCTCTCTCACAGACCCAAGATAGTGACTGAGATGGCTGGATTTTTGGTTCCTCGTCCTGACACAAGCAGCCATCGCAAATATTATCAACTTATAAATGCATCAGAATCTGAAACAGAAAAAAATATTGTTAGTTGGGTTGTTAAAGAATGAAGTCAGAAAGCAATGTTCATTATTTAATTGTAATGCACTAATGCAGCTGTACGTTAGATTTTCGATAAATTTCACGCTAAAATTTACCTAGCAAATGGTTGCAAAATATTGAAACTGAAATTATTTTCTGTTTATATACACTAAAATCTACCAAAAAGGTGATGGGCCATTAGTTTTAGCTGATCTTCCCTACTATGACACACCCTAACCACCATCACTATCACCACTACTATCACCACTAATACCACCAGTTCCACCTTATTCGACTTGTGAAAGAGACCTAGGGGTACTTGTAAGCCTGGACCTACGGCCTAGAAAACAGTGCGTTAATGTTCGAAATAAGGCAAACAGAGTATTGGGTTTTATATCTAGAAGTGTAAGTAACAAGAGTGCAGAGGTCTGCTGGTAACCATATCTTGAAAGTAATAGCTGCACCCTCGATTATGCATTAGTTCTGGTGCCCCTATTGAGAAATGGATATAATCAGAGTCGGTGCAGCAAGAATGACAAAAATGATCTAGGGATCAAAACCTTCCACATCAGGATAGTTGTAAGAAATCCTACTAGACATTCCTAGAGACGAAGAGGTGGAGATATGATAGAAACATTTTGGCAGAAAGGAATCAGCCACAAGTAGATAAAGTTCTTATAACATCCTGATATATAGGACTCCGGAGCAACGGATTCAAGTTGGATAAGTTTAGTTTAGGGAGGAGACAGAAGAAACTGTCTCACAATAGTGGTGACGATATAGGCTAAGTGCGGGAACTCTGGAAAGTTTCAAAAGGAGGCTAGATAGATTCATGGATGATAGAGAGTGGTAATAACTCTCGACAGGAGCTGACATGCACAGGCCAACCGGCCTATTGCAGACTCCTTATTTTCTTATGTTCTTATGTTCTTATGTTCTATCACCATCTACCACTACCACTACCCTCAGGATGTGTGATATATTTATGAAAAAAAATGGACCTTAGTGTTTACGTTTCATGCTGTTTCTTACTCCTCCTGTTCTTGTTCTTCATTGTTCTTCTTGTTTCGTGTGCGTGTGTGTGTGTGTGTGTGTGTGTTTTCTGCTTCCTCTTCTTCTTGTTCTTCCATACCTCCTTCTTTATTTTGTTACGAGTTGGGGATTTAGAATATAGTTAAAAGTCTACCCAGATCCCAACAGGCAACAAAAAAAAAAAAACAAAGACAATCGGACTATAAAAGGGTAGACAAAGGATGCGAGTTTTTGTTGTGTATAATAAAGTACCATAAATTCCTAACAAAATATTCAGCTATCTATAATTTACCCTTAACCATACTTAACCTAAACATTAACAGTATATACATATTAATACAACATACAATAATTTGAAGCAAGTGGACGTGGGGGAGGCAATATAAGATTACAAATTCTTAAGTGCGGAGCTGAGATGACTGACGAGCAAGGCTGAGTATTGTAGAAGACGGAAGGTAGTCACTGTGCCGTAGGTTTCCAGGATAGGTGATCCTGTGGTCACTTCCCAGAGTGAAGTCAACTCTCCTCGAACTCGAGCTGACAAAGAAGACTTGGAGGAAGTGACGCAACAACCAGGATATGGAGAAGGGAAACCCCGGAGTGGTAACTAAGACGAGTCATACTCGTGTCTCGTCCCTAGATGGCGTTGCTCGTGGTGCTGGGTAGGTAGATCAGGACAATAGATGGCGTGGTTCGTAGTGCTGGGTAGGTAGATCATGACAATTGGTGGAGGGGTTCGTAACAATTTATTTTCTTCTTTGCCTGCTGTTTTCCTCGGTTTTCTACAAGTCAGAAAAGTAACTTGAGGAAAACTTCGGCGATCTTGTTACTTGTGAGTGGCGTCTATTGATCTCTCTCTCTCTCTCTCTCTCTCTCTCTCTCTCTCTCTCTCACACACAGGACGATTAACTGTGTAAAACTATCTAACTCATGAATAATGTAGAACAAATTATCTTTATACATCACCCATCTTACTTTCTGGTTCCTTAAGGTGAATCGGAGAGTATTTACATAATGCTGTGATTCTCATTATTCATCCTATGTATAAAATAATCACAATGATGAAGAGTGAAGGAATAATTAAGACGAGCATATGTTAAGGAGAAGTTTACAGTGGGTGAGTGATGATAATGGTGGCGTTGATGGTGGTGGTGGTGGTGCTTGGTGCAGGTGGTGAGGCAGAATTGGTGGTGGTGTGTTGGTGGGGGTGGGGTGGTGGTGGTGGTGGTGGGGTGGTGTTAATTGCCACTGGGTGGTGGGGTGGGGTGGTTGTGTGGGTGGTGGTGGGTGGTGGGAATTAGTATTGGTGGAGTGGTGCTGGTGGGGTGGTGTTGGTGGGTGGTGGGGTGGTGTTGGTGGGTGGTGCAGGTGGTGGGGGTATTACTGTACCCTGGCTCACCTCTGTTCATGTTTATTCATTAGAATTCTTTTGGGATGACAACTTGTTGGGAATGCATTGACTGAATCTCCTGAACGACCGATCCCTTCTTTAGTAGTGAATATGCAGGAATATTACACACACACACACACACACACATGCATAAATAAACCTGTAAACGCACTTCCTTTCAAACTTCCATAATCGTGGTATTAAAGAAGATGAAAGTGCAGGTAACAAACACACACACACACACACACACTACATCCTTGACCACCGAAGGGTCGAGACGTGCCTGGCGCTCCTCTTGGAGCAGCCAGGTCAACTGTTGTGTTGGCCCATACCAGCCCCCTCCCCTGAACCCTCCTCCCCACCGGAATATCAACATGTTCTCGCCAGAAGTTGCTGTTTCATTTAGGAAAGGAATGGAACCAGTGTTAAACAGAGGTGAACAGTGGTGAACGGTGCTTAAGTCAGTGAGAACAACTCAACAGTAACAGTCTTACCCGGGTTGACCTTCACACAGTGAGGTCCCAGGTACCCAGTGATAGCAGCCCGTGAGACCCAACAACCAGCGATGTGTTAATCCGTCTACGATAGGAAGGCCTGGGACCACACCTCACTCATATAACACCATCTGTGAGGGAATTACTACACCACGTGAGGCCCCTCATAACACCATCTATGAGGGAATTAATACACCACGTGAGGCCCCTCATAACACCATCTGTGAGGGAATACTACACCACGTGAGGCCCCTCATAACACCATCTGTGAGGGAATTACTACACCACGTGAGGCCCCTCATAACACCATCTGTGAGGAATTAACTACACACGTAGAGCCCCTCACTAACACACCATCATCTGTGAGGGAATTACTACACCACGTGAGGCCCCTCATAACACCATCTGTGAGGGAATTACTACACCACGCGAGGCCCCTCATAACACCATCTGTGAGGGAATTACTACACCACGTGAGGTCCCTCATAACACCATCTGTGAGGGAATTACTACACCACGTGAGGCCCCTCATAATACCATCTGTGAGGGAACTACTACACCACGTGAGGTTCCTCCTAACACCATCTGGGAGGGAGTTACTACACTACGTTTTTGCTGTTCAACACCTACATTAATCTGTATGTTCACTGTATGTTCCTTTACCTTTCTCTAATGAAGACTTTTGTAAAACCACCAATGTATGTACTAAGTCATTTATGTCCAATGTATATTTTCAGCCTTCGGGCTGCAGAACTTTTTCAATAAACCGTCAATTATTATTATTATTATTATTATTATTATTATTACACACACACACACACACACACACTTTGCATCAGTAGTTTCCGGGAATATACTGCTGCTCGCGTACAGGTTTATCTTGCTATAATTTAGGTCCATTGTAGTGTACAGTCATCGTCCCACTGGTTTACCTTAAGTTTACCTTCATAATGGTATGTATTCCCCTGGTTTACCTTGCTAGATATACCTCCATCATACGGGTATATTCCTCAGGTTTAACTTGCTAGATATACCTCCATTATACGGGTATATTCCTCTGGTTTACCATAATCTGTCTTCCTAAATAACAATTAATTTATTATTATTTAATATTCAACAGTGAGTAAGATAAGCTGATCCAATAATGAGTATTTCTCGTCTCAAAGGATATTCTCTTCCTCACTATACTGTGTTGTGATGGGTGAATATTACTCATCCTCACTACAAAAGATCGTGAATCATGAGTAAATAACTATAAAATATTACTCATCCCCAACAAAAACAAACAAACCTGAATAAAGACAGTGACTCAACACCCAATAGTGACTTGAACGTAACAATAACTCGTAACTATGACTGATCCAACTACGCAATAATGAGTCATATAGTTAATCTAGTGAAGGTAATTGAGTCGGTGAATAATTATAAGAGGTAATAGAGACTAGTAAGGTTCAATTAGTACATAGTAAAGTACAATGAAGTGTAATTTGTGTGTTAATGTACACCACGTGGGTGATAATTACTGTACTAAGGTTGGGTTTTATTGTTCTTAGTTTACACGAACGAATGAGTACTTGAAAGTGTACATTGAGTTCACCTGTAGTTGTGATGTTCTGGTAAACTTTCTATAGTATACTTTCGTGAAGTTCTGGTACATTGAGTCCTGCTTAGTCAAGTATTCATAGAGAGAGTGAGTCAGAGAAAGAGAGTGAGTGAGAGAGAGTGAGTCAGAGAAAGAGAGTGAGTGAGAGAGAGAAAGAGTGAGTGAGAGAATTAAATAAATCAATTGACTGTAACAACTTCCTAACAAATTTGTAGGAAAAGAGAGAAATGAGGAATATACAGATTATAGAAATATTTTGGTACTTGAGAGAGAGAGAGAGAGAGGAAAATAAACAAATAATTAAAAGGAAAAATCGAAACAAAGAACGAAGAAAGATAACGATAAAAAATAAAATAATTACGAAAATACTGATAACAAAAATATAAATTGAATCAAAACACATAAAATTTTAGAAAAAAAAATACGATGAAAAAATATCTAGCTAAACAACCTTTGACATATTCATTTCTGTGACTCTTCAGGGTCAACTTTTCCATAACATTTTAGTCCAGAGAAATTATTTTATTCTT
>NW_024712600.1:0-10000 GCF_018991925.1 Homarus americanus
CGCCCAAACATTTTTGGGTCGCTCAATTACAACACCCCACCCAGCCGACAGCCGACGAGCTGAATCCCCTCAGTTCGACCTTCGAGGTTCCACCCGTTTGGCTCTTAACGGTTTCACGTACTCTTGAACTCTCTCTTCAAAGTTCTTTTCAACTTTCCCTCACGGTACTTGTTCGCTATCGGTCTCGTGGTCATATTTAGCCTTAGATGGAGTTTACCACCTGCTTTGGGCTGCACTTTCAAGCAACCCGACTCTACAGAGAGGCCCTTTCCGACCGTCCCATCTGTACCCTCACGGGCGCCGCCATACGGGCCTGTCACCCTCCATGGGCAGTGGCCGCTTTCAAGCTTGACTTAGACGGTATGGGACGGCGTGCTGGACCCTCTGAAACGCAACACCCCTCGTGCCCGAAGACATCGAGGTTATGCGCTGGGCTTTTCCGGTTCAGTCGCCCTTACTAAGGGAATCCCTGTTGGTTTCTTTTCCTCCGCTTATTAATATGCTTAAATTTGGCGGGTAGCTCTCTCCTACTACGAGGTCGATCGTGGTCTCATCATCCTTAGGGGGAACAAGTTCCCCAACCACGAAGCGGAAGACGCTCTGCCACCGACTTTCTTCACCACCGACATTACCAGGCAGGAAGGTTTGAGGGGCTTGTCGCGGGGGTACCAGCGGCCATGGCGCCGGCACTCCCACCCCTGACTCCGTTCCTTCTCATTGAGTGGTAAATAGCCAATAGGAAAAGTGTTCCAGCAGAACATCTCTCGCAGAGTCATATACACACACGGTTTTAATGCATATACGCTCGTGTTCCGCCCTTACTCGGCCGCACCTTTGCCGCTTAAACTTTGACCTCTTTCCCCGTTCCCGCATGCCACAGCAGTGGCACTTGTTTATCCGGAGAAAGAGAGCGAGAGTCGCAGTATTAATTGGCGTGAGCGGCCTTTCCGGCTGCAGAACTAGTGCTCTATCCCGGCGAGCGCCGTTATGAGGCGCAACACCGTCTTTAACGCGTTTAGAGAGAACTCCCCCTGCCTCCCTCCCACGCCTGTCAGTCATGAGATAGACGTGGACTCGTGGCGAACTCTCAAAGAGAACGCCCACACCGCGTCTGACCGTGGGAGAGGGTGGAGGAGCGCGTGAGGAAGAGCACGGCGTCACCCAAGCATTCTCATCTCTGCCTGCACCACTACATGGTAGACTGCGGGCCCAGGCGCACTCATCAATTTAGGTTCCACTGCAATGCATGCCAAGCACTCTTTTCGAGGTGATAGACGAAATTCCGGCGGGGCTTACTTAAAAGATATCCGACCCGGTTTCGTTTCCTCTTCATGGGATGGAGTGCTTCTTCTCCGAGAGAGAAGGAGGAGGACATGTGCCTCTTAGAACATGTGCAGCATCAGCCATGAGCGGCCGACGGCCATTCGTGTCTCTGTGGACAGCAGGCAAAAGAGCGCCGCCTCCAGTTATTTGCGAGGGCGACAACTGTCGCTTTGTTGTGGTTGAATGTGGGTGCGCCAAGTCCATGGACTTACTAGTGATAGGCTTGCTTGTTTTTAAGGGCACGCCTCGCGCAAGGCGCGGGCGATTAAACCCCAAGGCGGAAGCTCGGTTCGGGTTACCCTCGTGTCGGGGAGACAGTCAGCAGGCACCGAACTGCAGCAACCGATGGATGTATATTCCGACCCTCGTGAAAATGCGGCGACAGCTCATATGGCTATACCTGCCGTATACGTTCAACGTCGATGTATCTGGTATTCTTGCGATTCACATACCATTGCAGTTTATGCGGTCTTCATCGACCGGTGAGTGATCCCCCGTTAAGAGTTGTGTATTTGCCATTTGGTCTTTTTGCGACTAACCATCACATGTCGAGTCTCAATGAAAGGGTTTGACAGACATAGCCCAAGTTTGTGGTTTGGGTTTGGCCGGACGGCTTGTTGTTGTTTTTTGACACTTGAATTTCACTCTTTTTGGGTCAAGAGGCTTATTCGCCAGTAGTAAGGAACGGACGGGCAGCCGTCCAAAGCCCCGTCCGTCCTCCTCCGGTCTTCGCGCTCTCGCCCGAGTGTGGTCCACCTACAGCGTGGTGGTACCTATTTTTGGTGCGGGGCCGGGATTGTCCTCTTTCGCTGCTGGAGTTGCCAGAGCAGAGCCCGAGACCGCCCAAATCAGGAGAGTAGTAGTAGTTTTAAGAGCGCCCCGTTCTCTTTCTCTCTGTTAATGATCCTTCCGCAGGTTCACCTACGGAAACCTTGTTACGACTTTTACTTCCTCTAAATGATCAAGTTTGGACATCTTTCCGTCAGCTCGAGGGGACGACCCCAGAAAACCCTCGCGGGCAACGGGGCCGACAATCCAAGAGCGCCAGTCCGAAGGCCTCACTAAATCATTCAATCGGTAGTAGCGACGGGCGGTGTGTACAAAGGGCAGGGACGTAGTCAGCGCAAGCTGATGACTTGCACTTACTGGGAATTCCTCGTTCATGGGAAACAATTACAGCCCCAATCCCCTATCAGAAAGGCTTTGAACGGGTTACCCGCTCCTCTCGGAGGGGGAAAACTCGTTGATCCCTTCAGTGTAGCGCGCGTGCGACCCAGAACATCTAAGGGCATCACAGACCTGTTATTGCTCAATCTCGTGCGGCTAGAATTGCCGCTTATCCCTCTAAGAAGAAGTTGCGAACTGGACACCATTTTCTGGAGATCCGTCGACTACTTAGTAGGCCAGAGTCTCGTTCGTTATCGGAATTAACCAGACAAATCGCTCCACCAACTAAGAACGGCCATGCACCACCACCCACCGAATCGAGAAAGAGCTCTCAATCTGTCAATCCTTCCGGTGTCTGGGCCTGGTGAGGTTTCCCGTGTTGAGTCAAATTAAGCCGCAGGCTCCACTCCTGGTGGTGCCCTTCCGTCAATTCCTTTAAGTTTCAGCTTTGCAACCATACTTCCCCCGGAACCCAAAGACTTTGGTTTCCAGGAAGCTGCCCGCCGGGTCATGGGAATAACATAGGCGTATCGCTGATTGGCATCGTTTATGGTTAGAACTAGGGCGGTATCTGATCGCCTTCAAGACCTCTAACTTTCGTTCTTTGATTAATGAAAGACATCAACCCATGTAAATGCTTTCGCAGTAGTTCGTCTTGCGACGGTCCAAGAATTTCACCTCTAGCGTCGCAATACGAATGCCCCCGCCTGTTCCGATTATTCATTACCTCTGGTTCCGAAAACCAACAAAATAGAACCGATGTCCTATTCCATTATTCCATGCATCACCATTCGGGCCATTCAAATAGCCTGCTCTGAGCACTCTAATTTTTTCAAAGTAAACTCTCCGGCCACTCGGGACATTCGACAAAGAGCATCCCGTGCGAGCCGGCGGGGCGGCTGTTCGGAGCGTGACAGTAAACACCGGGCGGTGCACCGTCAGTCCGGAACTGAGATCCAACTACGAGCTTTTTAACCGCAACAACTTTAATATACGCTATTGGAGTTGGAATTACCGTGGCTGCTGGCACCAGACTTGCCCTCCAATGGATACTCGTTAAAGGATTAAAGTGTACTCATTCCGATTGCGAGGCCTCGGATGACACTCACATCGTTATTTTTCGTCACTACTTCCCCGTGGCGGGAGTGGGTAATTTGCGTGCCTGCTGCCTTCTTTAGATGTGGTAGCCGTTTCTCAGGCTCCCTCTCCGGAATCGAACCCTGATTCCCCGTTACCCGTTATAGCCATTGTAGGCG
Source organism: Homarus americanus (assembly GCF_018991925.1). Classification (NCBI taxonomy): domain Eukaryota; kingdom Metazoa; phylum Arthropoda; class Malacostraca; order Decapoda; family Nephropidae; genus Homarus; species Homarus americanus. Next base: position 3,747 of record NW_024712600.1, read on the forward strand.
CATAACCTACAAACGAAAGCTGATAAGGCAGACACTTGAAAGAAGCGGCGCCGGTGCGGAGACCGTGCGCTCAGCCCGAAGTTATTCAGATTCACCACAGGTGGGTTACGGACCGGGGCCCGACCAGTTTTGAACTAATAAAAGCGCTCTTCCCTTGCGGTCAGAGACCAATTGCATGTATTAGCTCTAGAATTGCCACAATTATCCAAGTAAGTGGGTTTACATATCCAATGAAACATAGCTTATTTAATGAGCCATTCGCGGTTTCGCCTTAAATCGGCTTGTACTTACACATGCATGGCTTAATCTTTGAGACAAGCATATGACTACTGGCAGGATCAACCAGGTAGCTGCTGCTGTTGGCGGCGCCTATCACGGCGGCCAAAATAGTGAGAGAGATTGAGAGAGAGGCAGAAGACATTGGGCGAGGGACCGCACGTTGGCCTTAGAGAAATAGCAAACCAGATGATCAGATCTAACTGCACCTTCTCTTGCTATCCTCGGCGCCGGCAGCGCCACCGTGTGTGCCAATCTCCTCCCTTATCCGCTCTCTCTCTCCTCTTTACCCAGCTCCAGCGAGGCAGCCGACATTGGGCGAGGGACCGCACGTTGGCCAATCTCCTCCCTTATCCGCTCCTCTTCTCTTTGCCCCAGCTCCAGCGAGGCAGCCGACATTGTGGGAGGGACCACACGTTGGCCTTAGAGAAATAGCAAACCAGATGATCAGATCAAACTGCACCTTCTCTTGCTATCCTCGGCGCCGGCAGCGCCACCGTGTGTGCCAATCTCCTCCCTTATCCGCTCCTCTCCTCTCCTCGCCTCTCCTCTTTGCCCCAGCTCCATCGAGGCAACCGACATTGGGCGAGGGACCGCACGTTGGCCAATCTCCTCCCTTATCCTCTCCTCTTCTCTTTGCCCCAGCTCCAGCGAGGCAGAAGACATTGGGCGAGGGACCTCACGTTGGCCAATCTCCTCCCTTATTCTTATCCTCTTTCTCTTTCTTTCTCACTCTCTCTTACTGTTTGCGGGGACGTGAGCTCATGAGCGCCATCGTCGCCCAATATTGGTTAGGTTGTGTATTTCACGGGTGGGAACCGCCATCGTTGTTAGGTGATGGGGTAACCCAACGTGTGCTTTGACGAGTTTTGGCTGCTAAACTCTCTTTTTAGTATACTCGGCTCCCAGACTGCGCCCTGGTCGTGTTGAACCATGAGCGTTGTCTATGCACATTAAAGGTAGCCGTTTGCGCGTGGAATAGTGCAATGAATCTCGGTCAAGAGACGGTTGGGCGCTGCATTGAAGGCCGGCACAGACGCGAAGACGGGGTGATCAGCCAACGCAAGTCCGCTAAGTTGGGCAGACAGCAAGGCGAAGGGGAGCCCCGTTCCGGACTGAAAGGCCGCAGCATATGCTGTGACGAAACTAGTAGGGTGGCGACGTGTGCGCCGAGAGAGAGAGACCTGGCAAGTGTAATTGATAGAGCGCGAGCCTACTCGCCATAAGCCCGCTCCACTGCCATTCCTCTGATCCAATGAGACTAAAATCTCTCTCCTTCTGCTCCAGCCATTGCAGGGCAGGGAAGCGACGGCAATTTTGGTTGTTGTTTTGAATGCCGCGCTTTGCTTCACAGAGGCGCTCCGCTGGGGGGCGGAAGATATTTCACACCGAATATGTGTGTGAAGGCACCCTCTCCCCTTAATATAGTGAAATAGTGCAATCCAGCATACAAGGTCGGACGATAGGACATTCACCGTACCGCACCTTGAGAGTGGATGTTGTTTGTTGGGTAAGGTTAAAACCGGACTGTTCGCAGACAGCCGAATAACCCGGTTCCGGACTAATTGGTGGATGCAACATCATGATGATGCTGCTGCTGTCGCGGAAACCGCAGTGGCGACGTGTGCGCCGAGAGAGAGTAATAATGTTCAATAGGGAGAGCGACCTGGCTAGTGTAATTGATAGATCGCGAGCCTACTCGCCATTAGCCCGCTCCACTGCCATTCCTCTGACCCAATGAGACTATTCTCTCTCTCGCTCTCCTTCTGCTCCAGCCATTGCAGGGCAGGGAGAGGAAATCGACGGCAATTTTGGTTGTTGTTTTTGAATGCCGCGTTTTGCTTCGCAGAGGCGCCGAAGCGCTCCGCTGGGGGGCGGAAGATCTTTCACATCGAATATGTGTGTGAAGGCACCCTCTCCCCTTAATATAGTGAAATAGTGCAATCCAGCATACAAGAGCGGACGATAGGACAGTCACCGTACCGCACCTCGAGAGTGGAAGTTGTTTGATCGTTTGTTAGGCAAGGTTAAAACCTGACTGTTCGCAAACAGCCCGGTTCCGGACTTACAATAGTCGCAACATCATGATGCTGCAGCTGTCACGGAAACCGTGGTGGCGACGTGTGCGCCGAGAGAGTAATAATGTTCAATTGGGAGACAGACCTGGCTATTGAAATTCATAGAACCCGCTCCACCGCCATTCCTCTGACCCCATGAGACTATTTTCTCTCTCTCTCTCCTTCTGCTGCTGCTGCTCCAGCCATTGCAGGGCAGGGAAGGGAAAGCGACGGCAACTTTGGTTGTTGTTTTTGAATGCCGCGCTTTGCTTCGCAGAGGCGCCAAAGCGCTCTGCTGGGGGGCAGAAGATATTCCACACCGAATAGGTATGTGAAGGCACCCTCTCCCCTTAATATAGTGAAATAGTGCAATCCAGCATACAAGAGCGGACCATAGGACAGTCACCGTACCGCACCTCGAGAGTGGAAGTTGTTTGATCGTTTGTTAGGCAAGGTTAAAACCTGACTGTTCGCGAACAGCCGAATAACCCGGTTCCGGACTTACAATAGACGCAACACCGTGGTGGCGACGTTTGCGCCGAGAGAGTAATAATGTTCAATTGGGAGACAGACCTGGCTAGTGAAATTCATAGAACCCACTCCACTGCCATTCCTCTGACCCCATGAGACTATTTTCTCTCTCTCTCTCCTTCTGCTGTTGCTGCTTCAGCCATTGCAGGGCAGGGAAGGGAAAGCGACGGCAACTTTGGTTGTTGTTTTTGAATGTCGCGCTTTGCTTCGCAGAGGCGCCGAAGCGCTCCGCTGGGGGGCGGAACATATTCCACACCGAATAGGTGTGTGAAGGCACCCTCTCCCCTTAATATAGTGAAATAGTGCAATCCAGCATACAAGAGCGGACGATAGGACAGGCACCGTACCGCACCTCGAGAGTGGAAGTTGTTTGATCGTTTGTTAGGCAAGGTTAAAACCTGACTGTTCGCGAACAGCCGAATAACCCGGTTCCGGACTTACAATAGACGCAACATCATGATGCTGCTGCTGTCACGGAAACCGTGGTGGCGACGTGTGCGCCGAGAGAGAGTAATAATGTTCAATAGGAAGACATACCTGGCTAGTGAAATTCATAGATCGCGCTCCACTGCCATTCCTCTGACCCCATGAGACTATTTTCTCTCTCTCTCCTTCTGCTGCTCCAGCCATTGCAGGGCAGGGAAGAAAAAGCTATGGCAATTTTGGTTGTTGTTTTTGAATGCCGCGCTTTGCTTCGCAGAGGCGCCGAAGCGCTCAGCTGGGGGGCGCAAGATATTTCACACCGAATATGTGTGCGAAGGCACTCTCTCCCCTTAATATAGTGAAATAATGCAATCGAACATACAAGGGCGGACGTTTTCATCACCGTATCCCACTCGGTGTGTGCAGATTCTCGGATCATTTTGTATAGTATGCTCTTAAATCGATCACCGATTGACTTTGACGGTCTCCCATGCGGGTGTGGAACTTCTCTGGTATGTCGTATAATATGACCGAGGTGCCTCTACCCCTTATTATAGTGAAATAGTGCCATCCAGTGTACAAGGGCGGACGCTTTCATCACAGTCACCCACTCGGTGTGTGCACATTCTCGGATCATTTTGTATAGTATGCTATTAAATCGACCCTCGATTGACTCTGATGGTCTCCCATTCGGGTGTGCAAGTTCTCTGTAGTAAGCTATCAAATCGACCCCCGATTGACTTTGACGGTCTCCCATTCGGGTGTGCAAGTTCTCTGTAGTATGCTATCAAATCGACCCCCGATTGACTTTGACGGTCTCCCATGCGGGTGTGGAACTTCTCTGGTATTTTGTATAATATGACCGATGTGCCTCTACCCCTTACTATAGTGAAATAGTGCCATCCAGTGTACAAAGGCGGACGCTTTCATCACCGTCCCCCACTCGGTGTGTGCACATTCTCGGATCATTTTGTATAGTATGCTATTAAATCGACCCTCGATTGACTCTGAAGGTCTCCCATTCGGGTGTGCAAGTTCTCTGTAGTATGCTATCAAATCGACCCCCGATTGACTTTGACGGTCTCCCATTCGGGTGTGCAAGTTCTCTGTAGTATGCTATCAAATCGACCCCCGATTCACTTTGACGGTCTCCCATGCGGGTGTGGAACTTCTCTGGTATGTTGTATAATATGACCGAGGTGCCCCTACCCCTTACTATAGTGAAATAGTGCCATCCAGTGTACAAGGGCGGACGCTTTCATCACCGTCTCCCACTCGGTGTGTGCACATTCTCGGATCATTTTGTAAAGTATGCTCTTAAATCGACCCCGATTGACTTTGACGGTCTCCCTTTCGGGTGTGCAAGTTTCTGTTGTATGCTATTAAATCGACCCCCGATTGACTTTGACGGTCTCCCATTCGGGTGTGCAAGTTTCTGTAGTATGCTATTAAATCGACCCCGATTGACTTTGACTGTCTCCCATTCGGGTGTGCAAGTTTCTGTAGTATGCTATTAAATCGACCCCTGATTGACTTTGACGGTCTCCCATTCGGGTGTGCAAGTTTCTGTAGTATGCTATTAAATCGACCCCTGATTGACTTTGACGGTCTCCCATTCGGGTGTGCAAGTTTCTGTAGTATGCTATCAAATCGACCCCCGATTGACTTTGACGGTCTCCATGTCTGAATTATTGAATTTCTCTACAGGTATGTTGTCAATATGACCCGGTGCCTCTACCCTGCTTACTTAAGGTAGTAGTGCCATCACATGGCCTGGGGCGGACGCTTTTATCACCGTCTCCCACTACCGATTGCGTATTTTGATTCTCGGATTATTTTTGTAGAGTAATATCGCCGTCGATCCCCGATTGACTTTGACGGTCTCCCATTCGGGTGTGCAAGTTTCTGTAGTATGCTATTAAATCGACCCTCGATTGACTTTGACGGTCTCCCATTTGGGTGTGCAAGTTTCTGTGGTATGCTATCAAATCGATCCCCGATTGACGACTGATTATGCGGGTGTGGAATTTCTCCTGGTATGTTGTAAATATGACCGAGTTGCCTCTACTTGCTACTATGGTGAAATAGTGCCATCACTGTACAAGAGTAGGACGCTTTTATCACCGTCTTACTCGGTGTGTGCAGATTCTCGGATCATTTTGGCAAGTATATGTAAATCGACCCCTGATTGACTTTGACTGTCTCCCATTCGGGTGTGCAAGTTTCTGTAGTATGCTATTAAATCGACCCCTGATTGACTTTGACGGTCTCCCATTCGGGTGTGCAAGTTTCTGTAGTATGCTATTAAATCGACCCCTGATTGACTTTGACGGTCTCCCATTCGGGTGTGCAAGTTTCTGTAGTATGCTATCAAATCGACCCCCGATTGACTTTGACGGTCTCCCATTCGGGTGTGCAAGTTTCTGTAGTATGCTATCAAATCGACCCCCGATTGACTCATATGGTCTCCCATGCGGGTGTGGAACTTCTTTGGTATGTTGTATAATATGACCGAGGTGCCCCTACCCCTTACTATAGTGAAATAGTGCCATCCAGCATACAAGGGCGGACGCTTTCACGACCGTCTCCCACTCGGTATGTGCAGATTCTCGGATCATTTTGTATAGTATGCTATTAAATCGACCCTCGATTGACTCTGACGGTCTCCCATTCGGGTGTGCAAGTTCTCTTGGTGCATTTGAAGTATGAGTTGAGTTTAATGAAGTTGATTTCGTCATAGGCACGGTGCTGTGCTGTGCTGTGCCATCGACAACACCAATAAGGAAGGGGCATCTATTTTTACTTAGGCTAGCATACCTAAGTTAAAGCAAACTCCCCTTGCCAATACAAGAAGGAAGAGGATTTCGACATCGACGAAACCTCCGGCGGCCCGGTAGTGGTTGGTTAGGTTAGGTAGTTGCCTGTATTATTAATCTATAAAATTTAAGGTCCCCCGTTAGACTTTAC